>NW_026933561.1:0-5926 GCF_032062105.1 Saccostrea cuccullata | reverse complement strand
TCCCTACCCTAGCTTTTAAAATTATCTCCCAAATTCATCTACAGAAATGATTTATATATAAAAAAAATACCTAGACTATCAGGCAGGGATACTGAAATCTCGAAATACTTCCTGTAACAACATAATTATAAAACAGTTACATTCCTCAAAATGCACATACTTTGTGGTCGGAGTGACACATTTTTAAAAAATCTCAAAACTGAATTCGGCAGAAATGTATGTCTTCCAAGAATATTTAAATAACGGTCATGTCAATTATTTTTGTATGCCCCCCCCCCTCCCCGTCCAAAAATTCAAATGCCTAAATGTCAATCTGAACAGGGGATGGCCTTTCTCCGTGTGTGTATGTGTTAAAGAATGTATAGATGTATGCATAAAAATTTGTATTCAGGTTAATTGCTTTTAAGATTTGACGTAAATTATAGCCGTACATCAAAATACTTGGTTTAGATTTGAGATTAGTAATAAACTAATCAGTTATAATTGACAAATGAATTTTGCGACGCAAACCAACCGCAGACTATATACATGACTTTGTATAGAATGTATATTAGAACTACATGAAGATAAACAATTCACAATTATAGCTTATGAACATCAGTTATAATATCCCCCTCTTTCAGCCGCGCAAATACCAAATAACTTTTCTTTCCACTTTTGATATTTTCCTTTACCAAAACCTGATCAGCACGGACTAAGGGTATCGTCGTGCTAGTGTGTACGAAGTAATGACAGTATGTTTTACTATTGAGCTTTTATGGAATTAATTTCTTTTTTGTGATGCATATTTCAATAAATGGAGTTCAGGGTGTATTTCACTTGACTTGTGCACATCTTCGAACCGATGCAGTGACCTTATTACCAGGTATGGGTACGTTTACAGCGTTCGGGGAATTTTCTCGATATGCATCAGTTGCATAGGACCTGCAAATCAAAGACGTTGGTTGTTTTGTTCCATTCAAATGATATAATTTCAAAATCTGTTTGCAAATTTTACTGCTTTTTATTTTAAGTTTATTCTGCATAAATTGGCCCACTGTAAAAAAACGTACTCATGCATCTAAATTTCTCTTTCAAACTTGCATTTTTTTTCTTTTGATTAAAATCAATAATCATTCAGAAATATGATTATGTTGTTTATTTTGTTTTTGAAATGTCTTGATCACCTCATGTGTTCTCATATGCTTTACCATCGGAGATGTGCACAAGTCGATACCCAATCCAAAAAATTATTCAAGTGTAACCAGCGCATTGGGGTATACATCGTTACAATGAGAAAAGTTATCTAAAAGAAATATGGCGGAATACGGCTATAGTTGGTATGAAACAAGTCGTACATAGATAAAAATGTTGCGTTTTTAAGAATTCATGTCAGCTTTAAGTAAGGTCTTCCATACATAACGCCAAACACAACCATTCGCGTTACAATTACCATTCACATTGAAATAAGATCAAACCCTTTAAACGAGATAATTTATTCATTTTTTTTACTTTTTTTAAAGGTTCATAAAACCTCTGCTCATTTAATTTGTATAAAATATTTGTGTAAGTCTCATGATTTTCTTAAAGAAACGTATTTGTTAAATTAAATACAAACAATTATAGCATAGCTTGCGGGGCAAAATTAGACAAAAAGGCTCTTTAAATTGACAAATTCATAAAAGAATAATAGACATGTACATGCATGTAATTAACAGTTATCTCTCTTATCAGTGTGTAGATGAACTTTAACATATACCTTTGATTGATAGCATATTCCCGTCTCAGGTACACACGTTTCATTAACACAATTTGTACTGCATTTTTGAAGACAGTTCTGTCCCCATTGTCCGTCGTCACATGCTGGATAATGGTCATGATAAATAAAAAAAAATGGATATATTTGAAAAGCACGTTCTAATATAATGTTACAATGTTTTAATTCTATTTTTAAAAATCGTTATTTTAACATGTCTAGTAATTTTTAAAGAAGCTTTATTTATGCTTTCCCTTGCTTGTCCTATTTTGTTTGGAGGAGGGGTCTAACTTCTGTCAAAACTAAATTTGTTACTTATACACTTCACTACCCTTAATTTAACCAGTACCGGGCCCAAACAGTCTTTCAATGAACATTATTAGTAGTAGATAAAAACTTGCGTCTAAAATATTGAGTCCAACCCTCCCCACTATCCTCTAGGTATCTTAGTTAACTTCCTACGTTTACAGGTAGCCATACAAATTAACTTTGTCAAACTCCACCTTCTTTGTTATCATGACCCTCTACAATCAATGTAAAACTACCCTAGGTTTATACTTACGGTTTATACAGAGATCCCCGATATATCCCGGGGAACAGCCATTCAAACACGTGCCGTTGATGTGATGACACTGCTGATCTCCTATACACTGACCACAGCTTTGGCTACAGTTTACGCCGTACAGGCCTCCATCACACTCTGTATACAAAGGTTTACATCAAATCACAAGTTTTCTTTGTTATTGGAATATTCTTTTCTCCTTCAAAATTGTTACAACGTAAGTGCAAGTTACATGCTACTTGCTACCTTATATGCTATATCACATAAAATATAACTACAATTAATAAATAAAAAAGAATTGTTACAGGAGTAAAGGAACAACAATCCGTTCCTAAATATTTTATTTTTGTCATTAAAGTATTGGTGTTGCCTATATAGTCCTTTTGGAAAAATACTACGTTGTAATTTTTGTAGACAATTAAAATCAAGTTAAAAAATCGCTAGGTAATTATGATTTAAATATTTTACAAATATTACGAAATCGGGACATATAAAAAAAAACCCAGATATCTGAGGAAAAGTATCGTCTGACCATCAGACTTTTTTTAAGAGTATATATTTTTGTCTATTATAATTTACCCTTCTGGCAGTTAGGGAGCTTCCATCCTCTTTGACACCCGCCGTAACATTCACCGTTAAATCTGTTACACTGGTTTTGACGTAAGCAATTCGCGCTACAGATTTCTCTGCAGTCTTTACCGTATCGTCCAGGTCGACACGCTGTTGGAGTGAAATAAAGTTTTTAACATAGCATATAACGTGGAAATTCTTTTATTATAGCGATTCTTCCACAAAAAAATTGGGAAAGGGTGGTGGATTCATTCCAAAATTTAGATACACACTATATGAATCTAACTGAAAATGTCTCAATAGGTTTATTCCTTTACACAGACTACTTAGATAAATAAGGTGACTAATGTCTGATTTATTCTGAAATGAATATGAATATAGAGGTTACCTCAATATATTTAAAAAATAACATTGTTTTGTTTCTATTTCGCTCTATAAAAAAATTTCTCTATTTTTGATATGAAATAATTCAAGATTTATTTCAGTAGGAATTGGAGACCTAGCAAAATATATCAAAAATACATATTGAATTTACAGTTTAATGTTTTTGATCTACATTCAATGTTTTATATAGCGTATTTCAAGAACACAACACTTGGAATACATTGATATTGTTTTCAATAAAATATGAAAAATCGTTGCATTCGATGTGCCGGCTATAAAAACAACAACACCTTGTTTTAGATGGAAAGTCTTTCGATATAAAAGGTTTTATACAATGTTTATCATTAATGTTTCATGCGTGGATATTTACATATATACACATTATTTACACCAAAAATGCCAAAAAATAGTCTTAAATCCAAATAAGCCATGTACTTTGTTGTGTGAATTAAAAGGCTTTAAAATTTTTCTAAACTTTATTCTAATTGCCAAAGATTCAAAATTCAGGACATTCATGTTAAAGTAGACTTTTTAAAATATACTGGTCTGAAATCATTTCCGTAGAATATCAAAGACAAGCCTCACCAGTCTGACATTTTTCTCCCTCCACTCCTACGTCACATCCATTCAGACACGTTCCGTCGACATGGTTACATGTCACCCCGTCACTACAGTTACCACATATAAAAGAACACTCCAGACCGTACCTCCGATTATCACATACTGAGAATGACCCAAAAAATAAAGGATGAAATATTAATTTTTATAAATACAATGTAAATAAAACACAAATAATGCAAAAGGTTATGATTTCCAAAAGATCGTCTCATTATCAAAATCAAGACTGGCCATGACTATGCGGTATTGGAATGCTGCGTAAATTAAAGCTGACATGAATTCTTAAAAACGCAACATTTTCATCTATGTACGACTTGTTTCATACCAACTATAGCCGTATTCCGCCATATTTCTTTCAGATACCTTGTCTCATTGTAACGACGTATACCCCAATGCGCTCGTTACACTTGAATGATTTTTTGGATTGGGTATCGACTTGTGCACATCTCCGATGGTAAAGCATATGAGAACACATGAGGTGATCAAGACATTTCAAAAACAAAATAAACAACATAATAATCATATTTTGAATGATTATTGATTGGAATCAAAAGAAAATTTAAAAGCATGAGTACGTATTTTTACAGTGCGCCAATTTATGCAGCATAAACTTGAAATAAAAAGCAGTAAAATTTGCAAACACATTTTGGAATTATATCATTTAAATGGAACAAAACAACCAACGTCTTTGATTTGCAGGTCCTATGCAACTGATGCATATCGAGAAAACGCCCCGAACGCTGTAAACGTACCCATACCTGGTACATATAATAAGGTTACTGCAATGGTTCGAAGATGTGCACAAGTCAAGTGAAATACACCCTGAACTCCATTTATTGAAATATGTATCACAAAAAAGAAATAAACTCCATAAAAGCTCAATAGTAAACACACTGTCATTTCTCCGTACACACTATCACGACGATACACTTAGTCCGTGCTGATCAGATTTTGGTAAGGGAAAATATCAAAAGTGGAAAGAGAAGTTATTTGGTATTTGCGCGGCTGAAAGGGGGGGTGGGTGGGTTATAACTGATGTTCATAAGCTATATATATATAATTGTGAATTGTTTATCTTCATGTAGTTCTAATATACATTCTATACAAAGTCATATATATAGTCTGCGGTTGGTTTGCGTCGCAAAATTCATTTATCAATTATAACCGATTATTTTAGTACTAATCTCAAATCTAAACCAGGTAATTTGATGTACGGCAATAATTTACTTCAATTCTTAAAAGCAATTAATTAACCTGAATACAAATTTTTATGTGTACATCTATACATTCTTTAACACATACACACACGGAGAAAGGCCATCTCCTGTTCAGATTGACATTTAGGCATTTGATTTTTTGGACGGGGGGGGGGGGGCATACAAAAATAATTGACATGACCGTTATTTAAATATTCTTGGAAGACATACATTTCTGCCGAATTCAGTTTTGAGATTTTTTTTTAAATGTGTCGCTCCGACCACAAAGTATGTGCATTTTAAGGAATGTAACTGTTTTATAATTATGTTGTCGCAGAAGTATTTCGAGATTTCAGTATCCCTACCTGATAGTCTAGGTATTTTTTATATATACAAAAAATTTCTTTAGGTGAATTTGGGAGATAATTTTAAAAGCTAGGGTAGGGATACTTGACACTGGTTGAATACGGATAATTATTATTTATTCTTTTGTATATTGAACTCTCTCTCTCTCTCTCTCTCTCTCTCTCTCTCTCTCTCTCTCTCTCTGTAACCACCCGTTGGGGCAATGATAGGTATAAATTCCTACGCACTTTTTGCTGTACCATTTATTATGCCTAAGGACAGATCAAGAAATTTTTTTTCAGGCGGGATGTCGAAACTTCATAAATTGAATGATAATTTTACTTTGGACAGGAAATTAACCCCAACGCCCAAATTGAAAGAGAAACTAGACGTACATGTAATATGAGCAATGACAAGCGCGGATCCAGGAATTGAAGTTAGAGGGGGCGCCAAAAGTAGGCAAGGGGTCTGGGGGCTGCCTTGAGGCCCCCAGTTGGTCCTGGGTTCTAGAAATTT
>NW_026933560.1:0-58524 GCF_032062105.1 Saccostrea cuccullata | reverse complement strand
CCGGGGGTCATGATTTGAACAAACTTGAATTTACACTACCTTACAATGATTCCACATGAGTTTGGTCTTTCCTGGCCCAGTGGTTCTTGAGAAGTTTTTTTAAAAATGCCTTAATTTTTCTCTAATTCAAAATTATCTCCCCTTGGAAAAGGGCGTGGCCCTTCATTTGAACAAACTTGAACCCCCTTCACCCTAGGATACTTTGTGCCAAGTTTGATTGAAATTGGCCCAGTGGTTCTTGAGAAGAAGTCGAAAATGTGAAAAGTTTACAGACAGACGGACGGCAGACAGACACGGACGGAGGGCGGAAAAAATTTAAAATTCCACTTTTCGCGGGGGACAAAAAAAAAAAATTTTTTCTGGACCTAAAAAAAACAATTTGAAACAAGTTAATCAACTGGACGTTTAAAAATTTAAAAAGGGAAATTATTTTGGAATAAAGAAATTTTTTTTTCCCCCTTAAAAAATTTTGGTTAGTTTACGAATTAAATAGTAAAAAAAAGAATGGTTCAAAAATAAAAACATAGTGGGTAACCCAAACTCATTTCAAAAACAACAAACATACAGAAGAAAAATTTTAAAATTTTTTATTAATTTTTTTTTTAATCTTTTTTTAAAATTTATTTCCCAAAAACATTTGTTTTTTTTGAAATAAATTTTAAAAAAAGGATATAATTTAATTTTCATTTAAAGTTATTTTTCCTGTATGTTTGTTGTGGTAAAATTTGGGGTGGAATTTTCCCGAAAGGTTTAATTTTTGAACCAAATTCTTTTTTTTAAACTTTTTTTAATTCGTAAACATAAAATTTGAAGAAAAAAAAATTTCTTTATTCAATTATTTTCTTGTAATTTAAAACGGTAATTTTGGGGTTAAACCATATTCGTTTCAAATTTTCCCCTTTTCCCAGTAAAAATTTTCAAATTTTTTTGTCCCCCGGGGCTCAAGTGAGTTTTTATTTTTGCCCGGGCGTCCGTCGTCTTTTCCGTGTCTGTCCGTCCGTCCGTCCGTTTTTCTGTTGTCTGTAACGCTTTCGTTTCCACACGATATCTCGAGAACCCTTTGAGTTTTTGCAATGAAATTTAGCATAGCAACTCCCTATGGACTAAAGAAGCCCCCTATTGATTTTGAGGTGAAAAGTTCAAAGGTCAATGTCATAAATAAGCAAATTCTCTCTGTTATAACACTTTCGTTTCCATACGATATCTCTAGAACCATTTGAGCTATTGCAATGAAATTTTACATAACAATTCCCTGTGGCCTAATGAAGACCCGTATTGATTTTGAGGTCAAAAGTTTAAAGTTCAAGGTCGTAAATTTATACATTCTGTCTGTGTGTAACACTATCATTTCCGGGCGATATTTCAAGAAGACTTTGAGCTTATGCAATGTAATTTTATACCAAAACTCCCTAGGACCTCCCCGCCCCTCTCAAAGTGCCCCGCCCCGTTTGTTTTATTAGTATTTATAGTATTACATGTCGCTATTTTTAGCGCAGGGGCATGAGGCGAGTTATTGCGTATGAAACAGGTTATCCGCGGACTTTATTTCTTGTTACATCTATTAGAACTGTTTAATAAAGGCTAAATAAATCAAACACCATGGATTGTGTAAAATTTTAAAATCCGAACTGAATATATACATGTATGTGATTCGTTCTGCATATACTTCACGCTATGTAAAGCGATTCCGTGGTCTAGTGGTTATGTCTCTCGCTTCACATGCGAGGGCCCCGGGAATGAATCTGGTGATCCTTTTTTTTTTTCTTTTTTTTTTTAAATACATGTACTTTTTTTTTTTTTTTTTTTTTTTACTAAATGATAGTATTCAGCATGTGAAATGAAAAATTTATGAGGTTATAAAATCATCATTACAGTGTGATAAATATTCCATATAAAAAAATCTTCTATACACATAATAAAGAATAAGCAATCAAATCTGTATATGCATATTGACATACATGTATTTTATTTGCCTCAGTATACATGCATACATTTAATAATTCTACAAATTCAGTGGGGGATCCATTTTTCCCAAGGGGGGGGACACGAATTTCTGAATTAGCTTGTTTTTTTTAGGTTTGAACGCTTTTATACGGTGGTATATTTAGGACACGCAATTATTATTTTTTAAATACCAAAAAAAAATTATCTTGTGAAAACGACATAATTATCTTGTAAAACGAACAATTTTTTGAAAACGGATAATTCTTGTGAAAACGAGAATTATTTGTGAAAACGACTTAATATCTTGAAAAAACGACATAATATCTTGTGAAAACGAGATATTATCTTGTGAAAACGACATAATATCTTGTGAAAACGACATATTATCTTGTGAAAACGAGATAATATCTTGTGAAAACGAGATAATATTTGTGAAAACGACATAATATCTTGTGAAAACAGATATTTTCTTGTAAAACGACATAATATCTTGTGAAAACGAGATATTTCTTGTGAAAACGACATAATATCTTGTGAAAGATATTTCTCGTTTTCCAAATAATAAGTCGTTTTCAAAAATAATATCTCGTTTTCACAAGATAATTTCTGTTTTCAAAAAAATTATCTCGTTTTCACAAAAAATTCTCGTTTTCACAAGATAATATCTGTTTCCAAAAATAATAAGTCGTTTTCGCAAGAAATATCTCTTTTTCCAAAAGATAATTATGTCGTTTTCAAAAGATAATTTTTTTCTGGTATTTATAAAAAAAATATTTGCGTATCCTAAATATACCACCGTACTTTTAAGCTATACAAATTTTTTTGAAATGCGTTGTATTCAATTGTTTTGAAAATGAAAAAAAATATGTTTTGTTGATTGTTTAAAATCCTGAGACATTCTATCAAATCATATGGGAAATGTGCAAAAGCAAATTCCTCAGCCCCCCCCCCCCCCCCCGCGAAAAAAAATAACAAACTCAAACAAATTAATTATTAATTATTTTTAAAATTTATTTTTTCTTTCAATATTGTTGCAGTTCTTTATGTGTGTTATTCAAACAGCTTGCTTGATACATATATTAATGTACTTGGATTTGTGACATGGGACTGCGTGATACATGTACCTTCTTAAAAATACTGGTTCTTGGTTTGATATTTCATAATCTTTTTGTAGAACAAATAATTTCGCAATAATAAAAAAAAAAAACAAAAACTTCATTCTGTAATCATATTTAATTTCTGCATATTTTCATTTATTAATTTGGGTTTTAAAATCGTTTTATTGCTATGCCATGTGTTAATTTCTTTACCCTACCGCACTGCTCCATGTGCTCAGACAATATAGGATTGTAGTAGATCGCAATGCATACATAAAAATTTTTTAATCGTACATCAATATCTTTCAAAATTTAAAGAATTTTGTGTATTACACAGTATAATATTTATTTTTATTTTAGAGATTTAAATCAGCATTAAATATTATACAGCTGTTAAACTCTTACACATTTTCCCCCTTTTTACGTCACTGGTCGAAATTACCCCCTCCTTAAAAAAAGTAGGGGTAATTTCAAACCCAAACGGACTTTCTTGTGCTTTTGAGAAAAATCCAAGATAAAAATGTGAAATTGGCTACTTATTACACTCCAAGAAAATAATAAAATAATTTCAATTTAATTCGAACTGTTAAAATGTTGAACATTGTCTAACTCAAAAAAAGGTCATACAAGTTATCTTTGTATTTCGTTGATCACATCAAGCGCACTGAAGACGGACTTCCGAGTGTCAAAATAGGGGATAAAAAATTTGTGAAAAAAATAGTTATACCTCTGACCAAACCATTTTTGCGATGAGAAATTTACTAGGAAATCCAGTTTTAGGAATAGTTTACTTTAAAACCGAATTAAAGAAACTTGTCTCAACAATACCGTAAATCATGATGCAGTGTTGTGTTTGTTTGGTCGAAATTGAACCATGGTCGAAATTACCCCGACTTACCCTAGTTGTCAATGCCTAAATTAGATAAAATAAATTCCATAAACAAATATAAATATAAATGCTTACCTGTTGCAATTTTATTTGTACTGAAATATACTGCATCCCTTTGGGTTTTTTCAGCTTTTGCCATTTTGGGAACATCGGTGCCAGCTGCAAGCACAGCGGGACTGCATGTATAAAAACCAGCTAACCCGAGTTTCACCCACATTTGCTCTCTCGCTAAATAATAATGGTCCGCAGTGACATTTTGAGCACAATATGAGGCCTCTGACCAGAACAATGAAATCAAACTGATTTCCCTCCTTCCAGGCATCTAACGAACTCTTACTGTCAAAATAGGGTTTTGCCATGACAGAAAAACTGCTAATCACGAATAAGGTTATTTCACAAGTACGATCTGCTAAAACAACTGGACGCTTGTCAAATTATGTCTTTTTTGAACCGGGCCTTTCCCTGGCCGACTTTTCATGGGCGCCGCCATCTTCAATTTTATAGTCTCGGATACATCGTTTTATTTTAAAAGATGCACATTTAAACTATTTCAACGTCAACTTTGTTATCATCAAGTTGTTTTCTTTAATTATCTATCAATTGAAACAAAAAAATTTTAATTTTGGCCTTTGATATTGACTCGAAATGAAAAAGCATTTTATATCGTAAATCACCGAGATCAAGCCGAAGTTTACCGAAAATTACAGCCTATGTTTAGTTTGTTTATAAAAGTATATGTAAAAAGAGAAAATCGGATCTGTCAATGAATATGTTAAATGCGATATAAAAATTTAAAAACGCGATTTGCCAATTTAATTAATTCGAATAGGGCGAATTATTCTATGGGCAAGTTCCCAAGGTGCGAAGCATTTCGCGCAAGCGTGCCTTTTTGCCCGGGCATCCCGGGTTTTAAATTCGCTTTTATATTTACTGCGTGGACCTCAGGGTCCACGCAATGAGAATAAAGTACAGGGTACCTTTTTTTCGGAATGTTCGTAATTTTCATTTCGTAGGCAAACTTAATGAACGGTATAATAGTAATTAACATACCGGTAATTGAAAATAATTTTTTTTACACTAAACAAGAAATGACATGACTTTATTTTTTATTAATATTGTTGAATGTGATTTGCTGGAAAAAATTTTTGGGGTTAAAAAAATTTGTTCTATAAATTTTTTTTTACACTCAAATAAGAAATGACATGACTTTATTTTATAATATTGTTGAATGTGATTTGCTGGAAAAATTATTGGGTCTAGAAAATTTGTTCTATAAAACAACCATGAAGCTTTGTGATGTCAGTTTCTCAAAAGAATATTAGTTTGGTCTATTTTCTCTTCAGCTATATCTAATCCCTCCTTGCTTGATCAAATATTACATACCAGTACTGTACTTATATATGTAATTGTACCTCAGTCTTGAACCATTTTTTAAAGTGAATAAACTGAACTGGCTCTAGCTTATGATTAACGTCCTTAGTTAATAATTAGTTGTTATTGTGCCTATTTCGTGAGGGGTGGTTTGGAGGTTTGGTTCCAACTTCTTTTCTTTTTTATAAGAGTACTGTTCGGATATATGAACATAAGATGATCATCAGACTGAAACAAAAAAAGCGTGTGGGCGGTTTCAATGAATATTTTCATACTAAATTAATAGTACTATTAATTTAAACTTATCCGAAAAGGGGTACGTAATTCGTGTCTCTCTATAATGCATCCATAATATTTTATAAACAAAAATGGCATTTCAATAAAACTATTTCCTTTCAAATATGGATGTAGTACATTTGAATATATATTAATATTTTCTTTTTGCAACATCATTAGGAACTTGTATAAGCCCATTTAATTGCAGGGATGTTTACTTTTAAAATTGACGATTTCTTCCTTTTATACGTTATGGGTTTCATATTCAGCGAAGACTAATCTTTTATGTGAAGTATATTGTGGAAATTAGATGCCTTAATTATTTAACATAATTTGTAGAGACATTCCAACATCTTCGACGCGCATTTTTTTCAATATCGTCATTTTGAATATATGGTATATGCATTTAGATTGTAATTTTTAATTGTGTGTTTCAGTCAAATCTTGAAATTTAATACTGTACATTGTATAGATCATACATCATCCAGAGACGAACTTCAGACTCGCTAGTTTAACTTTAATTCTTTAAAAATTTTAACTTTTCACACTGATTTAGTTATCCGCGACATTTGCTCTTAAACCGGAAGTTTTGTGATACCTGCTATAAGGAACAGATAACTCGTGCTAAGAACGATAACCCGAGGTTACGGGAGGAGAGATAAAGACAACCATTTTGTTACTTTAACTTAGTAAGTCATATTGATACTGGACCATTTGAGAAAAATATTAAGTGAAATTAGAACATACATAGCGCCGGAATGGAAAATTTACATGTAAATATCCTACACTTTAAGTTTTCCAAAGAAAAAATGTATAATTCAAAATCAAGAAAATTGAACCGGTATTTTCTTATATTTTGGCGATTAAAAAAATTTAAATGGCAAGAAACTAATAGAGATTCAGTAGATGACGTCACAATATTTGACCTTTGACCTCTTGATATGACCTTGACCTTTATAGTACACAAAGAATGGAGACTCCTTATATGTGTTCTAATATAACTCCTCTGCTATTTATGAAACAAAAGTTACACTGCATTTTATATAATATAATTAATGATCCCTGTTCTGTATATATACAATGATTAAAACAAATTTCAAAAGATTAAAAATGTAATTTAATTAATTACTTTTGAAAAGGAATTGTAATTAAATTAATTACATGTCTTAGAAAGCCTGTGATTTAATTGTATTTTAACTGAAGAAAAAGTAATTGTAATTTGATTAATTACTTTTTTAGATAATTGACCCAATCCCTGGTACATGTACATATTTTTCGCAGGTAGTATATAGGTCCTTGGTTTAAGACTGCAGAAGAAGTGTGCAATTATTATTTAACCCCTCAATATTATCAGAAAGTGTTTTATGTACTTGCAAACGTCAAAGCGTTTGTACGGATTCGAAGCAACTATTAATGATCTAAAACAACTCCAATGTTAAATATGAGCATGGAACAATGTCTTTTGAATATAATCTTTCGATTTCGGACTTATTAAGTGATAAAAGCTCTACGTTTTTCCGGTGACGAGTGAAATATTGTGCAATAAACCGACGAAAACCACGTGTCGCAATTGAATCGTAAACACGTTGTAGACTGTCAAGCTTTGGGACTCATTCACTTGATTGGAGAACGGGTGTGACGAAGACATCGTCACGTGTTGAAAATTGCCTTCCATATAACTTAATGGTCTCGACCTGTTAAGAGTATCCAAAAATTTCCTCAAATTTGACCGTGTTCCAAAGCCTTTGAAACCCTGTCCACCTAAAATCTCTCCTTTATCGCTGTCATTTTCAACTCATACTTCCACGTCAACCACCCTCATTTCATCAAATATTGCACGGAAAAATTCTTACCCAATTTCATGAAACCTTTTATGCTTGCTTTTAAAGTTAGCACTTGTAAGAGCTTAGTATTATCCCCAAACATCCTTTATTCTTGCTTTAAATGCTATGTTACAGGCTTTCTTCAAAACATTCAAAACAGATGCAAGATACAACATAATTATGTAGACATGCGATTATTTATGTCAACATGCAAGATACTTTTATAGACATGCAACTTATCTATGTCAGCATGCAAGATAATTATGTCAACATGCGACTTATTTATTTCAACATGCATGAGATTTATGTTAACATGCAAGATATATAAATTGATGTGCAGCCTATTTTCTTGAACTTTGACATAAATATTTTGTATGTTAAAATATAACTCGCATGTTGACTTAACTACATGTAAGTTGCATGTTGACATAAATAAGCAGCATGTTAAAATAATTATCTTGCATGTGAACATAAATGTCTTGCATTCCTACATAATTATCTCACATGTTAACATAAGCGAACCGCATCTTGTCATAATTATGTTGCATCTTGCATCTACGTGTCAGATACAGGCTTACATACGTGGTTTTAACAATATTAAAATCATTTGTTACTTGCATTTTAACATAATTATCTTGCTTGTAGACATGATTTTCTTGCATGTTAATATATTTTACCTTGCAAGTAGGGGGCAGAAATACATGTATTCCACCATACATGTATGTTCAGATGTTAAAAGTATGTTATGTATTCCAAAACATTGTGCTTAATGGAAAAAATCTCTGTGATTTTAAAGACATGTAGCTTTCTCTGTCGTGACAGTATAGATTTGTTGTTTTTGGGGTAGAAAGGTAATTCGATTACCAAGAAAGTTCTCAAACTTTTGTCATCTGGAATCAAATTGTGTTCGTATTTGGGTGAGAATTGTATAATTGTTCTATTTAAGAGCACCTGCAGATTCCTTATGATTACTTTCACGCACAAGTTTACGTACCAATAGTCCTAAGTCATTCTTGACTTCTAGTCAACACTTCTCTTACAACAAAATGTTCTTGAACACTCCAAGAACTTTACAAGGCAACTCAATCCACATTTCTTTGCTATGATAATGTAAGGTTATACAAGAATGGGGGGGGGGGGGGGTGAACAGGAACATTTTCCTGTTTCCGATTTTGTAAATTTTTAAAATTTAAATACATCATCTTTATATATCTCAGTTGATTCGATATGCAAGAACATGCTTTACATATGAACAATTTTTAAAACGAGGTAAAATATTGACAAACAAGTTAATGAAATAAGCATATCAGCGTTTGTATGGTCGATACAATGACCTTGTCAGCAAATTGTATACAATTGATCATTGAATCGAATGCTGACTGACGTTTTTCACGCTACACTGTAATTCTTAGTCCATTATTTATTTATACACTGAATTGACGGCGGTTTTTCCCGTTAATTATTTCCCGATCATGACAAGGAGCACACTGCAGGTGTGACCATCGCAGGGGATGCTCTCTCCTCCATGGCACCTGATCCCACCTCTGATGTTTTGGAGGTCCGTGTTTGCTACTATTTTGTGTTATTTTAGAGACTTTGATATTGAATACTGTTCGTTATCGCCATATCCTTCATACAAAGTTTAATACAGGAGTACTTGTAGACAACATGAAATAAATTTGTGAATACGGTTGATTTTTTTAATGGAGAATAACAAAATGCGAATACAGGGACATAGAATCAGAACTGGACAATCAAGAACATTTATGGTTTAAGTTTATTATACTGTGCTACTTATGATATTTCCTAATAAATAGGTTGATATTTAGATATTACATTCATGTTTATATGATTAAATAATCCCTAGTTCTCTGACTGGTTTTGATCCTCCATTTTAAAAATCATACTAAGTGTATCTTAATACATGACAGAGAGCTCTTACAACAAATACTATATTTAACGTTAGTGAAAACTTTGATTGACTATAGTGAATACTTTGATTGACTAAAGTGAACACTTTGACACTTTGATTTATATATTATAGTGAACACTTTAACCCCAGTCACATTTCCAAAAAAGACCAACGGCCGACGGGTTTTGAAGCAAATATGGGATTCTTCGGGTGACAGTCATCAGTTCATCGGCCGTTGTCTTCGCCGATTTTGACCTCTTTTTTTGTCGGCCGACCAATTTTGTGTCCATCGGTCCAAGTTATAATTTTTTATGCGTCGGTGGCCGATTCCTTCAATTGAAGTTATCTTTCGACCAACCTTCGATCATCGTCCGACCATCGGCGGTCAGTTTATAAAGTCGGTTGTCCGTCGTTGCACAATAAGGGTTTTAAAATTTCGGCCGACGGTTAAAATCAAACTGTAGCTCAGAGCTCGATGATCGGACGACGATTGGCCGACTTGTGAATATTTAACCTAGTAAGGATACATAACACAAACAAAATTTTGATGCATGGATTGATATAAATTTTTTGAACGGAAATAACATGAACTAGTGCTAATTGTAACGGGGACCGTTACAGATGTACCCAAACGCTCCCCATTCTCTTTCATAGTCATATTCCCTGTAAGCGTAATTAAATAAGACAAACTCTATGCATTTGATACTTAAATAACGTTTACCCAGAAGTGTACCATGTTCATTCAAATTTTATCATTGCACACTTGCGCATGTGAATGCATGTGCGTAATGACAATATCATATTGTCTACACAATCTATGTATTTTAATATGCTAAATATTAAAGTATTTAATCCGAAAGTAAAAAAAAAACGCGCATTCAAGTGTATTTTTGATTTTACCCATTTCACAAGCACGCACGTGCATACATGAGCATGGTGACCATACCTTCTTGTAGAAGTCTATTATATCTATCTATGTTCCAAATCCCATCTTGTTTGGATGAAAACCAAGGGAGTTATAGCTGTTTAAAGTTTCAGCCAATCAGATTGCAGCGCACGTTCACGCACGTGTATGCATGTGCATGGTGACCATACCTTCTTGTAGAAGTCCATTATATTTTCTTTGTTCCAAATCCCATCCTGTTTGGTTGAAAACCAAGGGAGTTATAACTGTTTAAAGTTTCAGCCAATCAGATTACAGCGCACATGCATTCACAAGTTTTCATGATAATTGCTATATAATTTGTTGTAGGATATCGTAATGCATGGCTATGTTCAAAATTTCAAAGGATTTTGTCAAAAAACAAGAAAGATATTGAGAGTTTAGTTTCAGCCAATCAGAGTGAAGCGCACATGCATGCGCGTGAGATCCTCCTATTTTGACCATCTCATATTGTCTACGCTACTAATATATCCTTATATTACGAGTTTCAAAGCATTCCATCAAAAATGTAAAAAGTTACGTCTATATCAATTAAATCAGTAATTTCACGTGTTGCACGTGCACGCTCTTGCAAGCTCGTGCGCGCAAAATGACCTTGATTCCGCAAATCTACATTACATGCCTACTGACCCTAAAAAGGTTTTACCTAAGTCGGATGTGTAGTTTACAAGATCACTCCCGGACAAAAAGTACCCCGGAAGAAGAAGAAGAATAACTAGATGCGTTCTTGTTGCTAGAGCAACAAGCGGTCTTCCGACCGACTTTTCATTAGAGTTCTATGCAGTGTCATCCATGGAATAGATTTCAGAATGCATTTTCTTCGTTTACGTTTATTAACAGCAGTCTTTCGACATAGATCATGAATATTAACATTATTCCACAAAATATCTTAAAAATATAGCTTTTAAAAATCGGCAAAATCTTCCATACATGTTAAAAAAGGGAGAAAAGTCATATGCAACTGAGAAAAGACAGAAACAAAGAAAAAATTTTGCAACGCCCACAGCGGGATTCGAACCCCCGACAATGTAACAAAATTTAGATCGGTAATATCTTTGTAACAAATGCACGCATGGAAATATCGAAAACATATTTAGAATTCTTAAAAGATACTCTATCAACCCTACGAATCCTAAAGAAAATATTGAAAAACAAAAAAGTTGAAAATTTGGACTTTTTGAATTCACTTCCGTTTGCGACCGGAAGTCAAAACGACAAAAAATGAATGTCGATCAACACGTCTACAATCGATGTTCTATCACCTCAGCAAGTTTCAGTTTCATTTCTTTTGCCGTTCTCGAGAATTTTTTGCGACAAAATTCCATTTAAAAAATACAAATTTCCCCAAAAATCGCAAACGGAGAAAAATTTCAAAAAAAATGAGGGACACCCCTGGAGATATTGACAAGATGCATCATCCCTGAAAAAATCGTTCAAATTCGTCCACGCACAGCTGAGATATGACCTGTACTATGAAAAGTGGAATAATGATAATAAACTAGATGCGTTCTTGTTGCTAGAGCAACAAGCGGTCTTCTGACCGACTTTTCGTTAGAGTTCTATGCTGCGTCATCCCACGAAATAGATTTCAGAATGTATTTTTTTTTTTTTGCTTAGGTTTATTCACAGCAGTCTCTCAACATAAATCATGATAATTACAGGTATTCATCAAAATATCTCAGATAATAGCTTTTAAAAATCTGCAAAATATTCCATACGTGTTAAAAAAGAGATAAAAGTCATTTGCAACTGAAAAAAGACATAAACAAAGAAAAAACTTTTTAAAACGCCTCCGGCGGGATTCGAACCCCCGACAGTGGGACAAAGTTTAGTTCGGTCATATCTTTTCAATATATGCACGCATCAAGATACTGAACATATATTTAGAATTCTCATAAGACACTCTATAAACCCTGAAAATCCTAAAGAAAAATACTGAAAAACAAAAAAGTTGAGAAATTGGACATTTTGAATTCACTTCCGTTTGCGACCGGAAGTGCCAACGACGAAAAATAAAGGTCGTTCCCCATAACGGAGTTCGATGTTCTATTACATCAGTGAGTTTCACTTTCATATCTTTAGCCGTTCTCGAGAAAACTTCTGGACAAAATGCCATTTTAAAAATACAAAAATCCCCAAAAATCGCGAACAAAAGTGAATTTTGAAAAAATGAAAAACACGTCTGGAGATATTCACATAATGCATTACCCCTGTAAAAATCTTTGAAATCCGTCAACGCATAGCTGAGATATCGGCTGTACTATGAAGAAAGAATAATAATAATAATAATAGACTAGAAACGATCTCGTTGCGAGCAACGAGAGGTCTTCCGTCCGATTCAGGAAAAGAACCTAAAATCGAGCTGAAAAAGTGATAAAAAAAATTTTGTCACAAAGAGGATTGAACCCAGGTCGCCAGCGTGAAAATCCAACGCGCTTTTTTCCTCTTTATTCCCAACACGCTTAAACTACGCGTTTGAGTCCACTGCTCTAAATGTACTTGAATATACTTCTTCAACAATACACCTGTCTAAGAATCACGAAAGGCGCGCCACTATTTATAATTTCGCGCCAAACGCCACAAGTTAATCTGCGCGCCTTTTCTTTGGAATGTTTCATTAAATAGGTGTGATAGCTTCAATAGAATAAAGAACAAGAGGCCCAGGGGCCACAGCGCTCACCTGAGCACATCGGGCTTGAATTTACTCCCCCCCCCCCCCCCTCCAGGCGTTCATCATTTGAACAAACTAGAATCTACACTACCTGAGGATGATTCCATATAAATATCACTAATCATAGCTTTGAAGTACTTGAAAAGAAGATTTTAAAAGGTTTCCCTATATATCCCTATGTAAAACTTGGGTCGGCCATTTCGGCCCCACCCTAGCCACAGGGGTCATGATTTGAACAAACTTGAATCTACACTACCTGAGGATGATTCCACATGAGTTTCATCTTTCCTGGCCCTGTGGATCTTCAGAAGGATTTTTAAAGATATTTCCACTATATTACTATGTAAAACTTGGGTCGGCCATTTTGGACCCACCCTTGCCCCGGCGGTCATGATTTGAACAAACTTGAATCTACACTACCTGAGGATGATTCCACATGACTTTCATCTTTCCTGGCCCAGCGGTTCTGGAGAAGAAAATTTTTAAAGATTTTTCCTATATATTCCTATTTAAAACTTGGGTCGGCCATTTTGGACCCACCCTTGCCCCGGCGGTCATGATTTGAACAAACTTGAATCTACACTACCTGAGGATGATTCCACATGAGTTTCATCTTTCCTGGCCCAGTGGTTCTGGAGAAGAAGATTTTTAAAGATTTTTCCTATATATTCCTATTTAAAACTTGGGTCGGCCATTTTGGACCCACCCTTGCCCCGGCGGTCATGATTTGAACAAACTTGAATAAACACTACCTGAGTATGATTTCACATGACTTTCATCTTTCCTGGCCCAGTGTTCTGGAGAAGAAGATTTTTAAAGATTTTCCTTATGTATTCCTATGTTAAAACTTGGGTCGGCCATTTTGGACCCACCCTTGCCCCGGCGGTCATGATTTGAACAAACTTGAATCTACACTACCTGAGGATGATTCCACATGAGTTTCATCTTTCCTGGCCCAGTGGTTCTGGAGAAGAAGATTTTTAAAGATTTTTCCTATATATTCCTATGTAAAACTTGGGTCGGCCATTTTGGCCCCACCCTTGCCCCGGGGGCCATGATTTGAACAAACTTGAATGTACACTACCTGAGGATGATTCCACATGAGTTTCATCTTTCCTGGCCCAGTGGTTCTGGAGAAGAAGATTTTTAAAGATTTTTCCTATATATTCCTATGTAAAATTTGGGTCGGCCATTTTGGCCCCACCCTTCCCCCTGGGGTCATTATTTGAACAAACTTGAATCTACACTACCTGAGGATGATTCCACATGAGTTTCATCTTTCCTGGCCCAGTGGTTCTGGAGAAGAAGATTTTTAAAGATTTTTCCTATATATTCCTATTTAAAACTTGGGTCAGCCATTTTGGCCCCACCCTTGCCCCGGCGGTCATGATTTGAACAAACTTGAATGTACACTACCTGAGGATGATTCCACATGAGTTTCATCTTTCCTGTCCTAGTGGTTCTTGAGAAGAAGATTTTTAAAAAAATTTCCTATATATTCCTATGTAAAATTAGGGTCGGCTATTTTGGCCCAACCCTTGCCCCGGGGGTCATGATTTGAACAAACCTGAATCTACACTACCTGAGGATGATTCCACATGAGTTTCATCTTTTCTGGCCCAGTTGTTCTGGAGAAGAAGACTTTTTAAAGATTTTTCCTATATATTCCTATGTAATTTTGGCCCCACCCTTGCCTAGGGGTCATGATTTGAACAAACTTGAATGTACACTACCTGAGGATGATTCCACATGAGTTTCATCTTTCCTGGCCCAGTGGTTCTGGAGAAGAAGATTTTTAAAGATTTTTCCTATATATTCCTATGTAAAACTTGGGTCGGCCATTTTGGCCCCACCCTTGCCCCGGGGGCCATGATTTGAACAAACTTGAATGTACACTACCTGAGGATGATTCCACATGAGTTTCATCTTTCCTGGCCCATCGGTTCTGGAGAAGAAGATTTTTTAAAAATGCCATTAATTTTTAACAAATTTATGATTATCTCCCCTTGGAAAAGGGCGTGGCCCTTCATTTGAACAAACTTGAAATCCCTTCACCCAAGGATACTTTGTGGCAAGTTTGGTTGAAATCGACCCAGCGGATCCTGAGAAGAAGATGAAAATGTGAAAAGTTTACGACAACAACGACAACGACAGACGACGGACAAATTTTGATCAGAAAAGCTCACTTGAGCCTTCGGCTCAGGTGAGCTAAAAAGGAACGTTCTTTAAGCCTAAATTTCGAGGTTTAGAAAGTGTATTTAACAGATTGTACATATTCTATATCTTATATAGGTAAGTAACACAAAAGAAGTGAAATTGTAATCATTTTAAACTTTTTTTTAATTACCCGTTTATCCCCAAAGTGAAGTAACCCGATTCTTTACACCTTCATGAAAAGGTAGAAATGGTTCGATGAAAGACATCTCTCGCCCTTCGACGGTCAAGGAATCAGATTTCATTTCTGTTCAATGTTCAACTTTAAATATCTTTGAGAAAAGAATGTTAATATAAACTCCATTAGACGATCTTATTTAAAAAAGGTTTTCTTATTTCTGTCTTTTGTATTAGTTTAATATGACTCAAGTGTGCATGGGAAACACAGTGGTTACGTTTGTGAAAAACTAATAAATTTTGAATACTGCTCGAAATATAGTTGTGTATACAGTACACCTGCAACAGTACACCTGTCTAAGAATCATAAAAGGCGGGCCACTATTTATATTCGTGCCTATCCTTTGGACTGATCTATCAAATAGGTGTGATAGCTTCAATGAAATTAAATATTAAATAAAACAACTTCTTATCGCCTTTATTTCATTTCGACGTTAAGAAAGTAAATTTAACACATTGCACACACGTATCTAGCCCAATTACACTAAAGCAGTAAAACGGAAATTAAGTTTTAAGATTGTCACTGAATTACAGCGTACTAACTAGGTGAAAGTCCACGTAGTTTTTTTTACTTTTCATGTATCATTTAGTCAAACGCTCAGCTGCCTCCATATTGCAGCGTACTACTAGGTGAAAGTCCACGTAGTTTTTTTACTTTTCATGTATCATTTAGTCAAACGCTCAGCTGCCTCCATAAACCCCTACTCGCGAAATGGCGGAGTTGACAGAGACAGCCGCCATCTTGGGTCCGCTTCAGATTTTCAAATATTAATATCTAGAGTTCTGATTAACCAATATCCAAACAACTTATATAGTAAGCATCGATCAAAGAGTCTCTATTATCATTCCAAAAATAAATAAAAAATGTTGAAAAACAAAAAAGTTAGAAAATACGATTTTTTCAATTCGCTTCTCCTAACGACAGGAAGTACCGACGACGAACAAAGTGTCGCGTCCTGGATGGTATATATCACGATCTATAATCCCTGAAAGTTTCATGTTGATATCTTTTACCGATTTTGAGTTTAATCGCGGACAAAATGTCATTTTAATTTCAGGAAATTGTCCGTAACTTGGCACCGGAAGTGAGTTTCCAAATTTTCTCTCGGATATACAAAATTCATGTTACGACACATCTTTTCTGAAAATTTCACGTCATTCCATCCAGTAGTCTTCGAGAAATCGCGTGCACAAAATTAGAAAGTCAAAAAAATAATAAAAAGAATAATAATAACTAGATACGATCTCGTTGCGAGCAACGAGAGGTCTTCCGTCCGATTCAGGAAAAAAACCCACTTGTAAAATCGAAAAGCTGAAAAGTGATTCAAAATTTTGATCACAAGGAGGAGTGAATCCAGGTCGCCAACGTGAATGCGCCTTTTTTTTCTCTTTTCTCCCCAACGCGCGAACCATTTAGCTATTGGGAATACTGCTTTAAATATACTTGTGTATATTTTTGCAACATTACACCTGTCTAAGAATCATAAAAGGCGGGCCCTTATTCATAATTTCGTGTCAAACGCCACGCGTAAATATTCGCACCTTTCCTTTGTACTGATCTATTAAAGAGGTGCAATAGCGTCAATGAAATTAATTAATAAAACATTCTTATCACCTTTATTTTATTTCGGCGTTAGGAAAAATATTTAACACATTTTACACATTACATATCGTATCTAGCCCAGTAACACTAAAGCAGTGAAACAGAAATTAAGTTTTTAAGATTGACACTGAATTGCAACGTACTACTACGTGAGAGTCCAAGTAGTTTTTTTGCATTTCATGTATCCTTATGTCAGAAAGGTTTAATCAAACGCTCAGCTGCCTCCATAAGCCCCTACTCGCGAAATGGCGGAGTTGACAGAGACAGCCGCCATCTTGGACCCGCTTCAGATTTTCAAATATTAATATCTAGAGTTCAGATTAACCAATATTAAAACAACTTATATAGTAAGCATCAATAGAAGTGTCTCTTTTAATATTCCAAAAATAAATGAAAAATATTGAAAAACAACGAAAGTTGAAAAATTGGACTTTTTGAATTGGCTTCCGGTAGCGACAGGAAGTACTGACGACGAACGAAAAGTCGCGTCCTGGAAAGTATCGATCATCATCTAAAAACTCTGAAAGTTTCAAATTGATATCTTTTACCTTTTTTGAGTTTAATCGTGGACAAAATGTCGTTTTAAAATCAGGAAAATGGTCCAAAACTTGGCACCAGAGAGGAATTTCCAAAAACTGTCTTGGAACTTTGAAGAGTATCTTACAACACATCTTTCCTGAAAATTTCATGTAATTCTATCCAGTAGTTGTCGAGAAATCGTGTCAGAAAAATTATAATAATAATAAGAAGAAACAGTAGAATCACTATAAGGTCTTCCGTGAAGACGGAAGACCTTAATAACTTCCGAAACGATCTCGTTGCGAGCAACGAGATATAGCCGATTCTGAAAAAAACCCTGTAAAATCGAGCTCAAATAGTAATTCGAAAAATTCGTACAGATGGGTGATTGAACTAGGGTTACCAGCATGTGTTTCCAACGCGCTTACCTTTACTATATTGGGACCACTCTTCTATATTTCTGCAACAGTATATCTGTCTTGAATTTGTGAAAGGCTGGTCACTAATCATAATTATGCGCCAAACGGCACGTATAAATCTTCACGCCTTCTTTGGAAAGTTCTATTAAAAAGGTGTGATAGCTTCAATGGTAATACGAAAGCAGTGGAATATGGCTATGATTCTTTAACATATTTCAATTTCCCAATTACTTAGTAGTTACACATTCATTAAAAAACTGAAATTGAAAAACGTGCCTCACCCAACGACGGTCAAGAATTTAAAACCATTTATGTTCAATAACTTGAATTAGATCTATTAGAAAACAAATGTTAACATAAACTTCATTAACCGATCTTTTGAAAAATGGTTTACTTATTTTGTTCTTTTCTATTAGTTTGCATGGGAAAACAGTGGCCGCGTTTTATACTCACTGAATATATTGTTTCTTGATAAACATATGCTTACATGTATATTAATCGTGATTCAAGATCTGTTGTTCCATGATGCAAAACAAAAGGTTGTATATTTAGTATTTCATTTGTACATGTAGTCGTTTTCTACTTTGAGAACCATATAAAACCAATTTGAGAAGATCTTGCATTAAAACTTCAGTTAAAATAGAATTGCAACGAAACTACGACGTGACAATCAAAGTATCTCTTTTATATTTTATTTATCCTTATGTTAGTTTCGTTCAACCAAACGCTCAGCTGACTTCATAACCCCCTACGCGCTAAATGTCGGAGTTGAAAGAGACAGACGCCATTTTGGATACGCTTCGAATTTTCAAATGTTAATATCTAGAGTTTGAATTTATTGATTTACAAACAAATTATATATTAAGACTAATTAGAAGGGTTTCTACTTAACATATTAAAATAATTCAAAAATATTGAAAAACAAAAAAGTTAGAAAATTCGACTTTTTAAATTTTCATCATGAAACAACAGGAAGTACTGACGACGAACGAAAGGTCGCGTCCTGGGTAGTGAATATCACGATCTATAATCCCTGAAAGTTTGACATTAATATCTTTTACCGTTCTTGACATTAACCACGGACAAAATGTCATTTTAAATTCAGGAAAAGGTCTGTAACTTGGCACCGGAAGCGACATTCCAAAAAATCTCTCGGATAAAATAACTTCAGATCACAACACATTGTTTCTGAGAATTTCGTGAAAATCCACCCAGTAGTCTTCGAGAAATCGCGTGCACAAAATTAGATGGTCAGGAAAATAATAATAACTAGAAACGATCTCGTTGCGAGCAACGAGAGGTCTTTCGTCCTATTCAGGAAAAAAACCCTCGAAAATCGAGCTGAAAAGTGATAAAAAAAAATTGCCACAAAGAGGTTTAAATCCAGGTCGCCTGCGTGAAAATCCAACGCGCTTAAACTACGCTACTGGGTCAACTGCTCAGAATGTTTTTGTATATACTTCTTCAACAATACACCTGTCTAAGAACTTTGAAAGGCGCGCCACTATCCATAATTTCGCGCCAAACGCCACGAGTAAATCTTCGCGCCTTTTCTTTGGAATGTTCCATTAAATAGGTGTGACAGCTTCGATGAAATTAAGAAAAAAAAGAACGTTCTTATAGCCTAAATTTCGAGGTTTAGACAGTATATTTAACACATTGTACATATTCTATATCGTATATAGGTAAGTAACACTAAAGACGTGAAATAGTTATCATTTTTAACTATTTCAAATTTCCCGTTTATCCCCAAAGTGAACTATCCCGGTTAGTTACACCTTACTGAAAAGGTAGAAATGGTTCGCTGAAAAACCTCAAATGTCTCGCCCTACGACGGTCAAGGAACCAGATACCATTTATGTTCAATAGCTTTAAATATCTTTGAGAAAAGAATGTAAATATAAACTCCATTAAACGATCTATTAAAATATGATTTTCTTATATTTCTCTTCTGTTTGTATAATCTGACACAAGTGTGCATGGGAAAACAATAGTTAAGCTTTATACTTCAGATATACATCGATATTGTTTCTTGAAAAACTATTTCTTATAACTATGATATACG
This sequence comes from Saccostrea cuccullata, assembly GCF_032062105.1. Lineage (NCBI taxonomy): Eukaryota > Metazoa > Mollusca > Bivalvia > Ostreida > Ostreidae > Saccostrea > Saccostrea cuccullata. The sequence goes on along the minus strand of NW_026933560.1, from coordinate 38,601 downwards.
ATCTGTTTTTCCGTCGTGCAAAACAAAAATACTGGATTTCGTATTTCATTTGCACTTTTAGTCCTTTCTTTCTTTGACAACTAACCAAAACCAATTATAGAAGACGTTTGAGAAGACCTTGGATTAAATTTAAGTTTGTTACGTAAGTACGACGTGACAATCAAAGTATACCTTTATATTTCATTTATCCTTATGTTACTTTCGTTCAAGCAAACGCTCGGCTGCCTCCATAAACCCCTATTGCGAAATGTCGGAGTGGACAGAGACAGCCGCCATATTGCACTCGCTTCAGATTTTCAAATGCTAATATCTAGAGTATATATTAATAAATATTCAAAAAAATTATATAGTAAGCATCAACGGAAAGGTCTCTATTAAGATTCCAAAAATAAATGAAAAATATTGAAAAACAAAAAAGTTAGAAAATACATTTTTTTTAATTCGCTTGTCCTAACGACCGGAAGTACTGACCACGAACAAAAGGTCGCGTCCTGGATAGCAAATATCACGATCTATAATCCCTGAAAGTTTCACATTTATATCTTCTACCGTTCTTGAGATTAACCGTAGACAAAATGTCATTTTAAAATCAGAAAATGTCCCGTAACTTGGCACCAGAAGCGAATTTTCAAAAAATCTCTCGGAAAAAATAACTTCAGATAACAATACATATTTTCTGTAAATTTCATGAAAATCCACCAAGTAGTCTTCGAGAAATCGCGTGCACAAAATTTGGTGTACGGAAAAATAATAATAATAATAATAATAATAATAAGAAACAATAGAATCACTATACATGTAAGGTCTTCCGTGAAGACGAAAGACCTTAATAAGAAGAAACTAGAAACGATCTCGTTGCGAGCAAAAAAAAAAAAACCCTGTAAAATCGAGCAGAAAAAGTATTCGAAAAATTCGTACAGATGGGTGATTGAACTAGGGTTACCAGCATGTGTTTCCAACGCGCTTACCTTTACTATATTGGGACCACTCTTCTAAATTTATTTTTATATATTTCTGCAACAGTATATCTGTAAATTGAAATTGTGGTTTTAATTTCGCTGGTTCACTATTCATCATTTTTCGCGCACAAAAGTCACTATTAAAACGTTTAATTGATTGTGAGAAAATTTTCTTACAGTGTGAAATTAAAACCATCGCGATTGGAACTTTTTTGAAAATCGTGAAATTCTATTAAAAAGGTGTGAAATTGTGAGGCTGGTCACTATTCAGAATTTCGCGCCAAAATCTTCACGCCTTTTCTTTGGAAAGTTCTTATAGCTTAAAATTGTGAGTTTTAAAAGTCATTTTAAAAGTCATTCAATACGTTTTCAAACATATCGTTTATAAGCAAGTAATACAAAAGCAGTGGAATATGGCTATGATTCTTCGACATTTTTCATTTTCCTAATTAGTTACACATTCATTAAAAAAACTGAAACTGAAAAACCTGCTTCACCCAACGACGGTCAAGAATTAAGATACCATTTATGTTCAATAACTTGAATTAGATCTATTAGAAAACAAATGTTTACATTAACTTCATTAAACGATCTTTTGAAAAAATGGTTTACTTATTTTATTCTTTTCTATTAGTTTGCATGGGAAAACAGTGGCCGCGTTTTATACTCACTGAATATATTGTTTCTTGATAAACTTATGCTTACATGTATATTAATCGTGATTCAAGATCTGTTGTTCCATGATGAAAAACAAAAGGTTGTGTATATAGTATTTCATTTGTACATGTAGTCTCGACTTTTTCTACTTTTAGAACCATATAAACCAATTTGAGGAGATCTCGCATTAAAACCTTAGTTAAAACAGAATTGCAACGTAACTACGACGTGACAATCAAAGTACTCTTTCACATTTCATTTATTCTTATGTTAGTTTCGTTCAACCAAACGCTCAGCTGACTCCATAACCCCCTACGCGCTAAATGTCGGAGTTGACAGAGACAGACGCCATTTTGGATACGCTTCAAATTTTCAAATGTTAATATCTAGAGTTTGAATTTATCAATTTATAAACAAATTATATATTAAGCCTAATCAGAAGGATTTCTATTAAACATACTGAAATAATTCAAAAATATTGAAAAACAAAAAAGTTAGAAAATTCGACTTTTTAAATTTTCATCTGGAAACAACAGAAAGTACTGACGACGAACGAAAAGTCACATCCTGGATAGTGAATATCACGATCTATAATCCCTGAAAGTTTCACATTAATATCTCTTACCGTTCTTGAGATTAATCGCGGACAAAATGTCATTTTAAATTCAGAAAAAAGTCTGTAACTTGGCACCGGAAGCGAATTTCCAAAAAATCTCTCGGATAAAATAACTTCAAATGACAGCACATTGTTTCTGAGAATTTCGTGAAAATCCACCAAGTAGTCTTTGAGAAATCGCGTGCACAAAATTAGATGGTCAGAAAAATAATAATAATAACTAGAATGTTAAAATCGTTGCGAGAGAAAAGAGGATACACAGTTAATGTCGATTTGGTAAGAAAGCGTAAAATCGACCTGAAAAAGTAAACAAAAATTGCACACAAGAGGATCATGTGTTGTAGAATGAAAATCCAAAAGCAAATATTACATATTGGCACAATCTGCTCTGAATCTTCTCAGTGTATATACCTCTGTATAACAGTGCTTTTTGAAAGAATTATGAAAGGCGAGTCACTATTCATAATTTCGCGCCAAACGCTACGATTTAATCATAGCGCCTTTTCTTTGGAATGTTCTATTAAATAAGTGTGATAGCTTCAATGAAATAAAAAATATGTTCTTATAGCCTAAAATTCGAGGATAAGAAAGCCCGGTATATTATATACATTTTACATATTCCATATCGTTTGTAAGCAAGTGACACTAAAATTTTGAAACATTTCTTTATTTTTTGTTTTTTAAAAATTCCCTATAAATTTTGAAAGTGAACTCTCCCGATTAGTAAAACTTTCATGAAAAGGTTGAACTGTTTGAAAAAAATGCCGCCTTACGTACGGCAGGGAATTTGATACCAGCTTTATGCTCAATAACTTGAATCAGCTCTTTGAGACACACATGCTGATATAAACTCCATGAAACGATCTGTCAAAAAATGGTTCTCTTATTTTTGTCTTTTCTATTAATTTAATATGACACGAATGTGCATCGGAAAGACAGTGGTTAAGTTTTATACTTACAATTTCATTGATATTCTTTCTGAGAGAGTATTACTTATTACTATGATTTAAGATCTGTTTTTCCGTCGTGCACAAGATATTAATTCATCGAATTTCATTTGCATAATATTATTTAGTCTCTTCTTTTTTTTTTACTTTGAGATCCAGCGAAAACCCATTATAGAAGATATGTTAGTTTGAAACAGAATTGCACGTAACTACGTGTTAATCCAAGAATTCCTTTACATTTCATTTATCCTTATGATACCTTCGTTCAATCAAACGCTCAGCTGCCTCCGTAAACCCCGATTGCGAAATACCGGAGACAGCCGCCATTTTGGACCCGCTTCAGATTTTTGAATGCTTTTATCTGGAGTTTGGATTAATGAATATTCAAACAAATTATAAAGTAAGCATCATAAGAAAGGTTTCTATTAACATACAAAAAATAAATGAAAAATATTGAAAAACAAAAAAGTTAGAAAATACGATATTTTTTAATTTGCATCTCGTAACGACCGGAAGTATTGACGACGCACGAAAAAGTGATTCTGCAAACCACAAAGTCATGATCTATCATCTCCATTAAGTCTCCATTTCATATACTTAGCTATTTTCGAGAAAAACTGGCAGACAAAATTGCATTTTAAAATCAGGAAATTGTCCATAACTTGGCACCAGAAGAGAATTTTCCAAATTTCTCTTCGGATGTAACAACTTCATATAATGACACATATTTTGTGAAAGTTTTATGAAAACCCGCTGAATAGTTTTCGAGAAATCGCCTGCACAAAATTTTGTCAAAAAAAAGAATAATAATAATAAGAATAATAATAAGAAACAGTAGAATCACTATAAGGTCTTCCGTGAAGACGGAAGACCTTAATAAGAAACAATAGAATCGCTATAAGGTCTTCCGTGAAGACGGAAGACCTTAACAATAGAATCGCTATAAGGTCTTCCGTGAAGACGGAAGACCTATGAACTAGAGTTTTAACGATCTCGTTGCGAGCAACGAGAGGTCTTCCGTCCGATTCCGGAAAAAGAAACCAGTAAAATCGAGCTGAAAATTGATTTAAAGATCTTTGGATACTCAGATAATTTAAACGGGTCACGAACAGTAATATTCAACACGCTATCTATTACGCTATTTGAACCCGTACTATAAATTTACTTGTGTGTACTTGCAATTCTGCAACAGTTCATCTGTCATAGAATTATGAAAGGAGAGTTTTAATTCATAATTTTGCGCCAAAAGCCACGAGTAAATATTGGTACCTTCTCTTTGGAATGTTCTATTAAATAGGTGTGATAGCTTCAATGAAGTAAAAATATAGAACGTTCTTATTGCCTAAATTTCGAGGTTTAATTAGAAAGTATATTTAATACATTCTACACATTGAATATCGTATCTATGTAAGTAACACTGAAGCAGTGAAACGACTATGAATTTTTAACTTTTTGTAAATTTCCTGTTTATCCCCAAAGTTGACTTTCTCGATTATTCACACTTTTATGAAAGGGTTGGAATGTTACGCCGAAAACATGACTAGGCCTATCACATTCAATTTATGTTCAATGACTTGCATCAGATCTGTGAGAAAAATGTGTATATAAACTCTGTTAAACGCTCCTTTAAAAAACACTCTTACCTGTGTCTTTTCTGTTAGTTTAATATGTCACGTGTGCATGGAAAAAAAAACGGTTACGTTTTATACTCTCTATTTATATTGTTTCAAGTAAATACTTTTACTTATAAATATGTTTTAAGATCTAATTTCCGTTTTGCACAACTAAATGTTGTAGATACCGCATTTCATTTGTACATGTAGTCTTTTCTTTTTCTACTTTGATGACACGCCAAAACCAAATATGGTAGACGTTTGAGAAGACCTTGGATAAACACTTTAGTTTAGCACAGAATTGCACCGTAACTACTACGTGAAAATCAACGTATTCATTTACATTTCATTTATCCTTACATATCTTTTGTTCAAGCAAACGCTAAGCTGACTCTTTAACCCCCTACTCGCAAAATGTCGGACTTGACAGAGACAGACGCCATTTTGGTACCGCTTCAGATTTTGAAATATTAATATTTAGAGTTTAGATGCATCAATATTCAAACAAATTATATAATGAGCATCAATGAAAAGGTCTCTATAAACATTCTAAAAATAAATGAAAAATGTCGAAAAACAGAAAAGTTAGAAAATACGATTTTTTTCATTCGCATCCGGTAACGACAGGAAGTACTGACGACGAACAAAAAGTCGCGTCCTGGTTAGTATCTATCACGATCTATAATCCCTGAAAGATTCATGTTGATATCTTTAACCGTTCTTGAGATTATCCGTAGACAAAATGTCATTTTAATTTCAGAAAATGGTCCGTAATTTGGCACCAAAAAGGAATTTTCAAAAAATCGCTCGGATAGATCAAATTCATGTAACAACACATCTCCACAGATAATTTCAAGTAATTCCATCCAGTAGTCTTTGAGAAATCGCGCACACAAAATTAGAAAGTCAAAAAAATAATAAAAAGAATAATAAGAAACAGTAGAATCACTATAAGGTCTTCCGTGATGACGGAAGACCTTAATAATAAGAAACAGTAGAATCACTATAAGGTCTTCCGTGAAGACGGAAGACCTTAAAAACAGAAGAAAAACAATAAGGTCTTCCGAAGGAAGTCGGAAGACCTTAAAAACAGAAAGAAAACAATAAGGTCTTCAGAAGGAAGTCGGAAGACCTTAATAATAACTAGAAAGTCTGCTATTGCAAGCAATAGCATATTTCGCCCCGTACTGGACAACACTTTCATTTTTACCATCACTAAAACAATGGTCCATTAGCTAAGCTTGGACAACCATCGAGTCGTATCAGTCCTTTCCGTTGGAAACGGAAGACCTTAATTGGGTACATCCCACTAATTATTTTTAGAATCGGTAGGAGAAAGTAGTGCAGGAAAAAATTATAAGTTCCTAAATTTGCAGACTTGCATAAAAGAAATTGGGCAGATGTACTGAACTGAGCCTCATACTTGTTAATTGGCAGTATCTTTCCTACCAAAAAAGCTTGGCAAATGTAATTTATTAAGAAGATCAGCAGAATTATTTTGTGTATTATAACGCCAGTGAGAACTCTGAAATTTCCCTACTTTCACTTTCATTTTTAGGGGTTCTGATGGCAGGGCTGATGTTTGTTATGAGATGATAAATCATGTGTAAACTTTATCAGTTTAGCGGAATCATGAACATTTTCGGCGAGATGAATGTTTTGTTTACAGTGGTGATCAAGGCTTCGCGCACCTGCAGGAGCGGATCCAAGGATTTATGAATGAATAAAAACTATGGAAATGACGTACCAATTTTCTAATTGATACATGCATTATCTAATGAAATTATTAATATACAAGTAATGGAAATACACAAGAAAACGCGAAATGCTAATAAATGCAGCTGACAATCGTTATTTTTTTTTTATAGATAAAATAAAATAATTATAAAATCTAGAGACAAGACAGAAGAAGAATGAATGTTGGCAAAATATCAAATCACATTAGGAGAACTGACTTTTATGAATGAAACTTTTAAAACGTTACTTGTAAGTTGTGTATGTTTATATCTGTGTATTCTACCTGGCTGTGCGCTTCCTTCGCGTTTGGGGGGGGGGGGGGGTCGTCATTAACATATAACCTTAGCCAAAACGTTTGAACGGTAAGGGCTAGGGCTTTCCTATTTCAAATATGTATTCTTGTGAAAAGAACTTTTATTGGATACGAAGAACTTTGACCTAGACCTTGGAGAACATGTGTACATCTTTACCTTTTTTTCTGTTTCGTTTCTATGGCAACTGTGAGTGACTCATTACAATTATTTTAAAAATAGAAATCACTTTGACACATTGCAAGGAATAAACATTGACAGTTTCAAAACGATTGCTTGAGTAGTTATTGAGAAAATTGAAATTAAAGAATTTTAACTTTCCCCTGGTTTCCATGGCAATAATTGATTATTTGAAAATTTTAAATGCAAATCGCAAAACTACAATTACTAATCACTAAAATAAAAAAAGTTTCATGACGAATGTTCAAGGGACCAGAGAGAACACTCGCGGACAAAATTCGTCAAAATTCGTCGCTTTTTGCAGGTTTCCATGGCAACGGTAGCCATTTTGAAACTGAATGACCACATGGCACAACAACAACCAGTGATCGTCCTTTGAGGAAAGTTTCAGGAAGATTGTCCCAGCCATCTCCAAGAAAACGCCTGGACAAAAAAACATGCGTACAATAGCAATATGTCTCCCCGACTTCGTCTGGGGCGACATAATAAGAAACAGAGTAAAAACAATATGTTCCCCAACTTCGTTTGGGGAACATAAAAATTAATCCGTATGATATAAAGAAATCTAAAGTATTATTTGCTGCTTAGATATGCACCATTTGTCATTTTTATGCAATTACACACAAAATTTTGCACACATTTTCAACTTTGCCTTGCAAACATTACTCACGTCACCTATCTGAATATAGATCTATGAAAAAATATTGCTGAATTCTAAAGAAAAAAGATTTTTTGTGTTATTTGTCCAAGTCATCGGTGTCCCTAGGAATTAATGTGACTACTCCGTGTCGCCCAATACTGTATCGGCCGATCATGTTCTTTCAGCCGACAAGACCAGAAAAATTTAGTCGCCCGACCATCGGCTTAAATGTGACCTAGGCATTAGATTTACTATAGTGAACACTTTGACTCCTAATTTACTATAGTAATAAGTAGGAAAACTTTGATTTACCATAGTAATAACTACGGAAACTTTGAATTTAACTATGGTGATAACTTTTAAAACTTTGATTTACTAAAGTGATAACTTTGACACTATAGTGATCACTTTGAAAACTGATTTACTATAGTCAACACTTTGATACTATAGTGAACACTTCAAAAACTTTGATTTACGATAGTGATTACTTTAACAGTTTGATTTACTATAGTTTAGTTAACTATGGTAAACGATAGTTAACTATAATATATATTTTTGATATGAAGATGGTGGACACCTTTCGATCACTAAAGTTCAGTTGAGCCTTCGGTCCAACTGAACTATTAAATCTGCTGTTGAGGGTTTGATTTTGTGCTCAGCCTAGCACCCTGACTGGCTTAGCACATCGCTATAGAACAATGACATTACAATTCATATGATCCATCGTTCCTTACAACGTTCAGTCAAAGGTTCGTTTGAAATAAATCCCCAACAAATTACCACATTTTTTAAAGATGCACATATCAAAGATTTCATATTTTGTACATGATCTACTTTCTTTCGGCATGTCAACATCAACAGTACGACTTCATCGTGTGAAACATAAAAAGCCATTGCTCCAAGCAATCGAAAAATATGGGCAAGGTTCAAGTTTTGGCGGACAAACAGCTAAACAAACAGACGGACGAACAGGACAAAAACTACATACCCTGAATTTTCGAATACGGGGGCATAAAAAACAATTTATCATTTACTTGATTCATTCTAATTGTTAGGCCAGTATTTACATGTCTACCGAGTTTTTCTGTCTGTCTGATCTTGACAAGGAGCACATAAAGGATTTTACCGGTTGACAAATGATGCTTATTTTGTCATGGTACCTGATCCCACCTCTGCTGTTTTTAGAGGTTTATGGTTGCACTGTTCCTGATTTTTATTGTTTCAATATAATCTTTTAAGCTTAATTACAGTGTGTACATAGAGGATATTCAATGTTTTGTCGTTGAATATAGAATTTATTTCACGAGTAGGACAGGATTTTTTTTTATATTTTCACGAGTGCGAAGCACGAGTGAAAATATCAAAAAATCCTGTCTCACGAGTGAAATAAATTCCATATTCAACGACAAAACATTGAATTTTCTGTTTATTACATTTTCTTTGATTTTTTTCCTTTAGTCTGTCTTTTTTAATGCAGTCAATGAATAGGCTACATGTACATGACGTCACAGTTGAGCAGTTGAGACGTCATAGCTAAGTGTTGTGAGATTGAAAACGCTGTATAAACAAGGATTTCAACAGCATATTTTGGGAATCTTTGGCAGTTTTATTCGATGTAAGAATGGTTTATTTATTTTCTAACAGACCAAGTAGTATTTTTTACAACATTCTTTGTTATCTGAAGGAGAATCGAGAGTTTTCCCGCACTTCTGATATTTGTCACACCGTGACAGGATATCATTTTGATATCCTTTCACACTGTAACAGGATATCACTTTTATTCAATGGATAAATTACAGTATTTCACTGTTGAAAATGTAATAATGTCTGTTATCTCCATATTCCATTGCATTGTCCCGGGACACCCCAACTACATATAATAAAGAGCCATAGCTGCCTTATCGACGACAACGCGTACTCAAGTATTTAAATGGAAATCACTTGTTTCTGTTTATAGATACAGGTACCTTTTCAATTCAAAATCAAACTATATGTATGTAATTATTTGTGGACCAGTGTTATATTTTCAAAGTTGCAAGTCGGTTACATGACAATGATTTTACTTGTTTTATACTCTTATTCTAAACAAGATTGTTAAAAAATTTCAAAATTAAAACAAGCCAGGAGGTATGACTTGGGGTCATTAAAATAGTTTAAAACTGTTTTTTCCCGAGATACTTTCAAGGTGTAATGTTGTATTATATATCTCTTACATTATTTATACATGTATTATAAAAAAAAATAATAATAGAAAACATAGGAGAATGTACAGAGAAAAAAATAAATCATAGATAAGATATACGCACTGCATGTGAGACTCAAACTCACGATTATTATGTCTTCAATCCAGCAATCATACCACTACGCCACGAAGTCATATTAGTTCAATGGATAAAATTAAGACAGATTGTTGAATCTTGAAATAATTTTAGAAGAAAAATAAAATACATATTTTCAACATTTTCAATATAAAGACCACCTTTAACCAAAATTATCTAAATGTAATAAAGTGCAGTCATATCCAAATAAAATTATTCCGAAGTTGTATCTCTGGTTAAAGGTGGTCTTTAGCTATAGTTTCTCATTGTTTAGGGGGGTACCTCAGTATTTACTATATTCTCCATATAAACTGAACGATTTTTATATTTATCATATGAGGGAACTATTAATATTTGAATATTATTTTTGTGTGATTTGGTATAAGGCCTGCTGCATAAACTAACATTGTATGACAAAATTTTGGTTAAACAATGTATTTAAAAAATCACTACTAGAGTATGCGAAAGTGACTATCAAATGCGCTATGGCTCTTTTCAGTCTAAAAATATACATTAGCATTTTACTAGAATTACATGTTTACCCTTTTCTTAAGGAATCGTTAACTTTATATAAAATATCATAATTTACAAGGATGATATATTTTATAAAGAAAAAAAGAGAACTTTTTAAAAAGTTTACCTTTTTTCATCTTATAATATCTAATCAATATTTCACTCTGAAAACAATCTTAACAATCGTTAAAAATTATAAATTGTGTTGCATGATCTCTTTGTAAGATAGGAAGACCTAAAATGCACCAAAAAATATTGACTATCAATCTACCCCAAACTGTAACTAGGTCATTCTATTCTCCAAATTGATATATGATCATGTGTGAAATCTAAATCGTTAATAAAATCTGAGGTATTATTGGGAATTTCAGAAGTACTGTACAACATAATTGAGAAGTGGTAACCATTACAGATGTTGAAACTTAAAATCTCCAAGGAACTTTTAGAAACAAAAATGAAGTTACCAAAAATCAATAGCATTAACACATACCACTTTTCAACACTATTCAACCCCCCACCCCCAATAAAGACCAGGTTTTGTTAAATGATAGACGATTGTTTCTTCAATAAAAATGGAAAGAGTAGATTTGCATACCTTATTGAGGATCGCTGATAATATGTACACTTCTTTTAACTCATTTTGTTGGATACGATCTGATTCTATATACATTACTCCGAGTCAGAGTTTGATTTTTAACAGATGACTGAGTTTCTCATTGACAATATCAACATTTAATCTTTAGTTTTTGGGGATCAGGCTTTCAAAAATCTATAATGCAGTTGGGTATGTATTGTTCTCCGTTGCTTGCATACCCATTTTGTATTCAAATGAAGCAGAATTTGTTTTTTAAAATAATTCTACGTAAGAAGAAGTCTCTTAATGTTGTCTTTAAATTTACATTATGATAGAGAGAATTCGTAATAAAGGACACATTATCTGTTTCATATTTGGATGATTTATTGGGAAAAAAGCATTGATGGTAAATTAAAAACAAAAACTTAAGATAGACTTCGTGACTTCTACTTTTCTATCATGAAAATTCCTATTTTAAGAGATATTAATTTTGCATTCCATTAATCAGCTGCATATGGGTTTATGTCTCCCAATAGATCCGATATGCAAGAACAAGCTCTACATCGAAGCAGTCTATCATAAGGTCATACGTTGACCGATGTCTCCTTTGCATTTCAATGTATCATTATATGTTGACTAATGTATTTCATATATTCTGTTATCTCTTGCTGTGGACAACTCCACGATTAAATACAATGAAACATATATAATAAAATAACGAACAGTACTCAAAATCAAAAGTCCATAAAACAATACAAAATAGGAGCAGAGCAAACACGGGCCTCCAAAACATCAGAGATGGGATCAGGTGCCATGGAGAAGTAAGCATCCCATGCTGACCGATCACACCCGCCGCAGGCTCCTTTTCATAATCGAGAAATAACGGGAAAATCCGTCGTCAATTCAGTGTATAAATAATGGACTAACAATAAGTATGAAAAACGTCAGTCAGTATTTGACTCAATGATAAATTGTATATGCTGACAAGATCTTTGTATCGACCCTAGAGGTTACGAAATTATGACTTAAAATGAGACTGCTGAAATTCTTGTTTCATCATCTTGTTTGTCAATAATTTACCTCGTTTTAGAAATTGTTCATAGGTAGAACATGCTTCTGGATATCGAATCAACTTAGATATATAAAATCCGTATGTAGGTGATGAAGGTAAGTTGCTTTTATTGCTTTATAATAGCCTATTGAGTACTTCGTCTTCCTGATCATAGAGCTGACCTTGGGTATGACTGGATGATGACTCATCCTGGACAATAGTCCGAAACATCTGCCGTTATTCAGGTTTTTTATGTAATAGTAAGATCATATGAAGAGAAATCTTCGTCATGAAGAATGGGCGGAGCGAAGCGGAGCCCATTCTTCGTGACGAAGATTTCTCTTCATATGATCTTACTGACTTAGAACAGAACCTCAGCCAATCAAATGAATGGATTAAAAATAAACTCCTCCCACGGCTGTGTCATATATAAGGCTCAACTTCACCGCTCGTTGTACACATCGAGCACGCAATCAATATCGAACACACGCGGTTTCAGAATGGACTCCCAACCTATTCAGGTTAGCACGGGATTATATGAAATAGCTTGATTTACTGGGGAAATGGTATGGTGAAGATATTCAAGAACCTGAACTAATGAATACCCATGTAACAAGAATCGTAATATCTATATTTTTGAAAAATGATTGTGTTAAGATGACAAGGCCCTAGTCAGCAGGAGAGGGTATCGCTGTCTAATATCAAATAAAAAATTGATGGAAATTCTGATTAAATCTGTCTTCAAACACAAGGTTCGTCTCTGATATACATGACGATTGTTGTATTTTCTGTATGTACCGAAATGGGAAAAAATGATATTAAAAAAAGGCGACAAAAGATTACAGTGGGAAAAAAGTGTAGCAAGGCCTAGAAAGTTTAAATATCATTGTAAACAGCACGTGGGTTCTGAATAGTTTCTTTTGTGTGCTGAACAAAGGCCAATGAAGACACACCCATATAACTGTCAAGTAAACCAATCAGACACCGTTGAATTTTTCAGAAATAGAAGAATTCTTCACCATGAAGAATCAATTCTTCGCGAGAAATGGAAGCATTTGATTGGCTGCATAAGTAGGTTATGTTCTAAAACGATATTTTAAATGCCTTGGAAAAGTCAGAACCGGCGCCATTACAAACACTGGGAATTCCCCCCTCCAATCGGAAGCGGCATTATATCGATCTGATTTTACATACTTGTATAGTTTATCAGCCTGCTGCGATTTGTCTTCATATCGTACATTTTAAGTCTTTCAAGTTCTGTAATGAATTGAAATGTGGAGAGATATTTGCGCTTCATTGACATTCTTGAGTACTAGAAGCATTGTGCTATTGATAAATTCTGGTTTTGGCATTTAGTTAAGTTAACAAGTATCGAAAATCAACCCCGGTTGGAGACGGCGAAATTTCCAGTTTTCGTAATGTTGCCTTTTCTTATGTTTTCCTGGCATATAAAATATCAAAACCGTAAAAATAGCCTGGAAAAAGTCAAATAATTTGAACATCTTGAAAACTGATTTCACCTCTGGAATTTCCAAGGGTACTTGGTTTGCTCTTCCCATAGTTCTTTTTAATTATAAGTGGGATTGGTCACTGTTCGTTATCTTCACCATTTACAATGACTTTAAAAAAGATGTTTGAGTTTCTGATTGACCATATCTGTGGATTTTGGAGACTAGGTCTTCCAACAAAATATAAGTATTGGAATTCCCATGGATGTTTGTTCTTTAGATTCTTAGAATTAAGCTATATTTTTATAATTTTATAAATAGTCTCTTGAAAATTTTTATGACTTCCATCTATGTTAGGTAAAACAGCATAAATTTATGACGTTCTTTTATTTATCTCAGTTGATCAATTACTAGTTGTTAGATAGTTGTAACACCTTTGAATAAAGATAAAGAAATCATGCAACTATCAACAAAAGTCAAAATCGAAAATGTAGTTTTCTTTAAGTTTTGACTTATTATTCACATATACAAAATATCTTTCATACTCTTTTTGTTTATGACAAACACTTTTCAAAAGTCAACAATTCTTACTTATTCAGCAATATACCTTCATCGCCTGCATACGGGGTTTATATCTCTGATTCGATACGCAAGAGCATGCTCTACCTTTGTACAATATATAAAACAATATGCTTTATTGACAAACAAGTTGAATATAGCAGTATCATCATTTTGTAACTCCTCTGGTCGATACAACGACCTTGTCAGCAAATAAAATTTATTATCGAGTCAAATGCGACTGACATTTTTCATTCAAATTGTTACACCCCTACTAATCTGTTCGGTGTTCTACAAATTATAAACCCGATGAGTTCAGAGTAGCTTTGGCAGTGGCTCTGGCGAGAGTTAGCGAGACTTCAGCGAGATAGGGTAAATTATTCACGGAAATGTGGCTAGGAAGTGACTAGCACGTGGAGGCATGGTAAACAGAAAAGTTATGTTGCGTTTCAGTTTTCACCACCCTAGAATCAGCTGATAATGTATGTAGAAATGTACTTCAATCAATCGAATCTCTCTTATATTCATTCAAACTTAAATAAGTATTCTCTATAATACAATTTTCTGCAGTCATGAATTAAAATTTCTTTTCGGACAAATATTTTTGCATGGGAACCGGAACCATATTTTTTGGCGTCAGATTAGCAAATTAGGCACCAGCATGGTTTTAACTGACCAATCAGCTGAATGAGTATTGCATTATGGGTTACTACGAATACTACAGGAATTTTACGCTTTAAAGAAAGAGGAAAACCTTATGGTAAATTAAAAGCAATTTTAAAAATATTATTTTCATGCTCATACTGACAAACAATTCATTTGTTAAATAAACGGTGGAAGTCTGGGTTTCTGAAAGTCATACTGCAAAAGCGATTTGCGTTTGTATTAATTCCTTTGTTGTACTATCGGTGAATACAATTGCCAGGTGGATTCCCTGGCCGAACACGTGATCACGAACGTAAACAAAGTTTTGTCGATTTAAATGCATGAGATGGCACTTCGTTTTCCTTACCCTTGAAGCGCTGGTGTTCTGAACTAGACACAAACTACATTTTATTAAACATTATTTTCAGTTAACAAAGGATTAAAAACGTCCGTAACGTCTTTCATAGTTTCTTATTTTGGTATTTTGTTCGTAAGAACATTTTTTTTATTTTGCAGTCCATTGACATGATCCTAGTTTGACCTGAACTACGAGTTCGTGTTAAGATCCTTTGTGCGCATTTATAACAATAGCCATATAAGGCAAACAAAGGTTTGTCAGTGTAGATAATTATACACAATTTTTACCAGCGAATCAGTCACTAGTGAGCTCTAATTTTCGCCGAAAAGTATAAGATATATTGTTATTTTAACACCCGCTCCTTTAGCTGACCTTTTTCTGTTGAAAATCATGAAAGTCTTTCAGAAAGGTGTGGAAACATTTATTACAGGCCATGTTTTCAAAAGAAACAGGCTATAGCAATACCATGTTTACTGCCAATTTTACTTATAAAACCGGTTCTACCCTATAACCTTTGAATAGATCAACCTAAACCACGTGTCTTGAATTTAAATCACTATAACATTAGTAGGGGTGTGTTAGGCCACTATTAACACACTGCATTGTCGACGGAATTTTTCGTTATCTCCCAATTATGACAAGTAGCACATGGCGGATGTGACCGGGGTCGCATAATTTACGTTCCAGATATTTCGCGTTCCGGCCGAAACCTTAAAATCATAATTTAGGTTCCGGTTTTTACTGTAAGTTTAGTTCCGGCCATGGCTTCAATCTTCGAATCACGATATCTGACCAGATTTCATTTCACATTGAACCATAAAAGTAGTGTTTTTACTTGAGGTTTTAGCATGACGCAGCACCATGTCATTTTCGTGGGCGCAGTGTTCTTTTTATACGGTGTCATGCCCTTTCTGTACAGCCATTTTTAAAATAAACGAATAAAATTATAGCCTCGATCAGGGATCGACCTATATACTAATCTAAACATGTGCTTTCTAAAACATATGCGTACACCATACAAAATTTGGTCGCATTATATAAGGATTTGTTTATCTTATGGAAATCGGTGAACCTACAGATCACAACCTTTTGTTCATTTAGTGCATGCCAGGTGTGAATCTCTCGCTTGAATGCACGCAACTGGTATTATAAACAGATAAAGAGGATAGGAGATAACAAGACTGGGATTACAAAAGCCTGATGTGTAAAAAAAAAACACAATTTTAAAGATTTAATAAATTAACTAATTCTTGTATTATAATTTGATAAAAAGTAAAGAACAAATATTGATAATTATATATTTTACATGCAGACATGCATTCTCTGTTTAAATATTAAACCTGTTGAAAATTCCACGAAGTCGAGTCTCAAGTACGTGGCTACCGTTTCTTATAATTAGATATTACTAATGTAATGGCATGATAACTTAGTTTATGTTCCATTGGAAATATATGTTTAAGGTTTGGTCAAAGGTCAACATGTCTAAAAAATTATTTTTGCAATAGCTCCAAAACTATGTCTGGTATAAAGTCAAAACGTTTAAAGTTTATAAATATATCATTGATTAATAGACAGAAAGTATCACTTGATAACAAATATTTAAAAAAAAATTTTTTTGGAGAAAAATTGTATCAGAAAATGTGTATATTTAAAAAAAATGCACCTGCTTTATTCTGTCCTTTTTGTGAAAACCATCATTGCAGTAATAATATATGTTTATCATTGAAGGGCAAGTTGGACGTGAATGGTCTCTGAAAGGCTATTATTGAAAGCATGACATGTATAAAGAAAAGACCCCTTTAGAACCCGCCATTTGCAATGTACTTTCACTTTCAAGTCTTAACATTTGGACAAAATAAACAGGGAAAACAACTTTCCAGAGACATATTTATAGTCCAACTTGCCCTTCATTGATAAACATATTTTGTTTCTGCAATAATGGTTTTCACTAAGCACGGAATTAATTAGGTGTATTTTTTGAAAATATATGCATTTTTAAGAAGAATTTTTCTCAATTACTATTTTTCCAAGTATTTTTAGCTCACCTGAGCCGAAGGCTCAAGTGAGCTTTTCTGATCACATTTTGTCCGGCGTCCGTCCGTCCGTCTAGCTGTCCGTCTGTCTGTAAACTTTTCACATTTTCGACTTCTTCTCAAGAACCGCTGGACCAATTTCAACCAAACTAGCCACAAAGCATCCATGGGTGAAGGGGATTCAAGTTTGTTCAAATGAAGGGCCACGCCCTCATTCAAGGGGAGATAATTGGCCATTAATGAAAATTTGGTGGCATGTTTTAAAAATCTTCTTCTCAAGAACCACTGTGCCAGGAAAAATGAAACTTATGGGGAATCATCCTCAGGTAGTGTAGATTCAAGTTTGTTCAAATCATGACCCCCCGGGGTAGGGCGGGGCCAAAATGGCCGACCAAAGTTTTACATAGAAATATATAGGAAAATTTTTAAAAATCTTCTTCTCAAGAATGACCAAGCCATAATTCATCATATTTATATGGAAGCATCCTCAGGTAGTGTAGATTCAAGTTTGTTCAAATCATGACCCCCGGGGATAGGGCGGGGCCAAAATGGCCGACCAAAATTTTACATAGAAATATATAGGAAAATTCTTTAAAAGTCTTCTTCTCAAGAATGACAAAGCCATAATTCATCAAATTATTTGGAAGCATGCTTGGGTAGTGTAGATTCAAGTTTGTTCAAATCATGACCCCCGGGGGTAGGGCGGGGCCAAAATGGCCGACCAAAGTTTTACATAGAAATATATAGGAAACTTCTTTAAAAATCTTCTTCTCAAGAATGACAAAGCCATAATTCATCATATTTATATGGAAGCATGATGAGGTAGTGTAGATTCATGTTTGTTCAAATCATGACCCCCAGGGATAGGGCGGGGCCAAAATAACCGACCAAAGTTTTACATAGAAATATATAGGCTTAAAATTCTTTAAAAATCTTCTTCTCAAGAATGACAAAGCCATAATTCATCATGTTTATATGGAAGCTTGCTCAGGTAGTGTAGATTCAAGTTTGTACAATATATATTGACCATACTGTATATACGCGCTACCAAAACTGGCCGCATCAAAGTTTTACATAGAAATATATAGGAACATTCTTTAAAAATCTTCCTCTCAAGAATGACAAAGCCATAATTCATCATATTTATATGGAAGCATGCTCAAGTAGTGTAGATTCAAATTTGTTCAAATCATGACACTTTTAGGGCGGGGCCAAGTTGGCCGTAAAAGTTTTTAAAGATATATATAGGAAAAATTTTTCTAAAAAATAGCAAATCCATGATTGGTCAATAGTATAATTTTTAAAAATATTTAAATTATTTCTCTTTGGCCTCCAGAAATCACGTGATCAGTTTTGATTGGTTGAGCCCTAACCCTAACCCTAACCCCCTAGCCCTAACTAACCCTAACTAACCCTAACCCCCTAGCCCTAACTAACCCTAACTAACCCTAACCCCCTAACCCTAACCCTTACCCCCTAACCCTAACTAACCCTAACCCTAACCCCCTAGCCCTAACTAACCCTAACTAACCCTAACCCCCTAACCCTAACCCTAAGCTTACTAACCCTAACCCTAACCCTAACCCTAGAGGGCTAGTTGGAGACCGTACACAGCCTTCAATATGGTGTTTACACTGTGTTTACAAATTGGTATTGGTACTACGTTTTTTTATGCTAACTGCACAGGTAAATACTTGCGCCGTGTGCAAAACATTTCAAGAATGGGATTATGAACGTCACACTTTTCAAAATTCACAGTCTGAGACAGTCATAAACCTTTTCAGGTTCAATCTGGATTTTTTTTTTTGTTTGAAAGACAATAACAAACCTGGATTTTCTGAAAAACAAGAACACTAACACACAATAACAAGAACAAGAACACAAATTTTATTCAGAATCAAACTGGTTTATATAGCATGGGTTTGTTTAGGGTCGTGTGCAAAAATTACCTTTGTAAAATTTTTCTTATACCTGTTGCATCATCTGTAAAGACCGTGTGCAAAAAATTAGGGTAAAAATAGGTTGGAATTATCTTTCTGTAAACTATCTAGTCAGCGAGCTTACCTATGCATTGTGACGTCATAAACTTGGCAGCGACGTCATGTTAGTCCTTCACAAGCCGCGATGGCTGCTTATTTTGACACAATAACACAGACTTTCACAGCGCTTGAGACTTCATGTAATAACAGTATGGTCCTATGGATTTCAGTACCAAAACTGATTTTCTACCGTTTTTCTTCCAAGAAAGTTCTGAACAGCTGAATCCTGGATCAGCCTAGATGTTATATCACTGGATTATTTAATGAATATTACTATACTGAGTTACCTGGTTACTTGGTAAGTTTTAACAAACTTTTCTTTATACATTTTCTATGAAGGTAATCTTATTTATTCATTATTACTGTGTTATATACCTAATGTTTAGAACATTCATATAAACACTGCCATTGTTTACCCTGAAATACACTAGGACACTAAAAGATCCTCAAAATGTTGATAAATCTTTTTTTGCATGAGTTATGATCATATTGTCTCACATTCCTTTTATTGGATCAGTATTCTAAATATTCTTATGAGGAGACTCCTAGCATATCTTATAAAATACTGATACATGCTTTTAAAACAACTAAAGTGATATTCTCAGTTGTTATTTCTAATATTTCTATGAATCTTTAATCACAGTGACCAAAAGAAGGATATGGAGATAATCAATCAGATCACATTATCAATATGCCAATGAATCTTTTGTCTCAAATCTTTTTAAATGAAATATACAGAATCTTTTGCCTTATTTGTCACTCATATTTTTACATTCTGGTGCAACAGTGGCCCAATGAAAGTGGGAAAAACTCAGTCTGAGCATCTCTGTAAATCTATAAACATGTGTGCCCCCCATTTTTTTTAAACCTTCATGTATATACATGTATGTATTTTATTTAGTCAGTGATTTCAAACATCAACATGTAAAATAAATATTGAGTACTTTAAAAGTGAATATATGCATGATTTGGACACCCTGAATATTCTGACATACTAATGGTGACATCAGAGTAATTAGTTATGTAAAATTCAGTTTATATGAATGTAAATGGGGTATTTATTTTCAGTTCATGTAAGGTATAATTTGCATGTAACCCAGAGTGCATTTAATATTTCTATGATGGGTCATTCTATGATTGAATTTCAATCAGAAAAATATTTACTAAATTTTGGTAAAATACATATGGTATCTTTTACATTTCTGTCCCTTTTATCTGTAAATTATTGCTTTACTTACATTGTAAAATGAGGTTAATTTGTGTATCACTGAATTGTATGATTTTTTCAGGATCAGCTGAGATGTTATTTCACTGGATTATTTAATGGATAGGCTTATTGGGCATATAGTTGGATATCTATGGTAAGTTTGTCTTTGTTTTGTTTACATTTCCTATGAAGGTCATCTTTGCATTTAAGCATGATTATATGGTTAATTTAATTACTGTGTAATACTTATGTGATCTGTTGTCTCTAACTTACATTCATATAAGCACAGTCTTATTTTGTCTAAAATATACTAAGGAAACTTCATATTGTTAATAAGTCCTTTTGCATAAATTATGATATAATGTCATAATTCATTATGTCTGTTTATATTGCCACACCCCCATGGTATCCCATGGAATTCAGACTTACTAAATGGTGATCTATAAGGAATGTAATAAAAGAAAAAGTAAGAATCTACAAAAGGTTTATCCTTGTTTTGATTCTAAATATGTGGTATATATGGCATACATAATCATTTCATTTTCACTTTTGTTTCTTGGTAATGAGCTTTTCAAAAAATGTAGAAAACTGACAAAAAATACATGTTGTATATGCTAATATCTTTTTGTATGCTGAACTGACAGGTATTAATCAAAATTGAATATGCTGTTAAGACGATTTTCTCCAAAACCTAAGAGAAAGTCTGTTAATGTCTAAAAATTACACTGATAATCATTTTGTATTTGTGATATTAATACAGTAACTGTGCTTCTTTTGTTATCTAAGGATAACATGATGAACTATTTTCATGAACTTTTTGCCACTGTATTTAAACATGCAATGTTTCATGCAGTTCCTTGTCATATTAACAAAATGATTATATTTTCTACAGTCCTCAACATGGAAGTTATGTTTTATTCCTAACCATCTATAATCCATTCTCTATGAAGTTCAGCCTGTCTGCCCAAATTCCTTTGGAAATACATAGTTAGTCAACCAACATAGAAACAATCAAACTTGAAGGTAAAGTTAAAATGAAATAACTGTGATCTTTATTTTTTACTATGCATGTTTATACTTTGAAATTGATTGAATTGAGAAGTAAAAGATAGGATTTTATAAGTTAAAAAGGCTGGGCGGTACTGGTTATTTTTAGACTATATTGATTTCCTCTATGAGAAGAAGAACTCCATATAGATGTTTACAAAAATGATCAAATTGTGAAACTAAAATGTGTGAACTTTTTCTTTGCCAAATGATAGTTGTCAGCTTTAGAAATCATATCTAAAACTGAAGTTATATCAGATGGTTAATTTATTAACCCTCAGCTTCCTTAAAAATTCGAAATCAAAAAATGCTTGAGATTTAGAGCCATATATTTCTATAGCTTGCGACTAATATAGAGAACATCGGGTGCCCCTTGCCCACTTATTTCCTCATTATAGGGATGTTTTTCCTACCGTTTTCAAATAAAGTGATCAAATTTTTATTTTAAGCCTGAAATCCTATATATTGACCATGCATTTCCTAAAAATACAGGTACTAATATTTTTTCACTCGCGGTGTACATTGTCGCTGCATGTTAATGTCGCTGCACGAGGATTATTTATACCATTCATTTTGATTTTGTGATCAGAATATAAATTTCACAATACTAGTGAAAATAAGTTGTTGGTCATCCTAATATGTCTCCGCAATAAATTAAATGATGAATAAAATTAAATTTTGTATCGATATCACCTTTTAATTCTTGCATATTCCATAGGTCAATATATTTATACTCGTACTGTAAACGTGACTACGTTCAACAAATGACGTTGTAGATATTAATAACGCCATAAACGCCAAATTTTTAGCAATTTTAAAAGAAAACTTTGAAATTATTTAGCAAAAAATCTAGCGAGAAGACATATTGATTTTTTCATATTAATGGTTTTGATTTTACCTCATCTTGACATTTTGAAATTCCTGAATAATTCGTCTACGTCTTTAAAAAGTTATCCAGCCTTTTTAAAAGGAACTATTTTCACAAAATTGGCTTAAAAACGTCATTTTCCCATATATTTCAACGGTAAAAGCATAGAAAAAGGATTTAAAAACTATACCGCGTTTACAGTTCTATAACATTAAAACTACTTAGGCAAATTTAATAAAAATTGCAGATGATACGCTTTTAATTCTAAGGAACATTTTATCAAATTTTCAGGATATGTTTTCTCGTAAGAATTTTTATGCAGTAAACCCGCGACCTACCTTAAAAGTATAGTTGGTAAAGATTTCAAGTTTTCTCTCCAAATGCTTATGAATTCTGACTTTTTCATTTAATATTAACATTATATTTACAATGGGTGCAGATGAAGGAAGTCATTTGTGCTTTATCCTAAATAAAAAGAAAGAAGCGCTGACAGAGATTAGTGATCTAGGAAGAGAGATAGACCAGTTAGAGAGTGATCTAGGAAGGAAGATAGACCAGTTAGAGAAAGAAGTGATGGAAAAGATTAGTCATGTAGGAAGGGAGCTAGTCCAGTCAGAGAAAGAAGTGATGGAAAAGATTAGTCATGTAGGAAGGGTGATAGACCAGTTAGTGAAAGAAGTAGCCTACAAAAAAGGAGAAAAATAGAGGAGTGTCCACCCAGAACACACAAGAGGAAACTATCCCTGATCAGTGAGAAGGGACAGAAGAAGAAACAGAAAATGTAAATTGTATGTATATTTTTTTTTCATTGTGAATAAAAATTGAATAAAAATCAAAATCTGTCTTGTTTGTGTTTTGTTTTCAGTAAAAATCCAGGTTGTTCTTGTCTTTCAGTAAAACCAGTTCAAACCGGTTATAGGACTGTCTAGACTGTGAATGCGTGACGTCATAATCACATTCTTGCAATGTTTTTTGCACACGGCGCATTTTTTACCTGTATAGTCAGCAAAAAAAAAAAAAAAAAAACGTAGTACCTACGTATAGTGTAAAACACACTCCGTATTTTTAAGGGTATAGGGTTAGGGGTAGGGGTAGGGGGTTAGGGTTAGGGGGTTAGGGCTAGGGGGTTAGGGTTAGGGTTAGGGGGTTAGGGTTAGGGTTAGGGTTAGGGCTAGTTAGGGTTAGGGCTAAGGGATTAGGGCTAAGGGGTTAGGGTTAGGGAGTTAGGGCTAAGGATTAGGGTTAGGGGTAGGGTTAGGGTTAGGGTTAGGGGGCTAGGGGGGTTAGGGTTAGGGGTTAGGGTTAGGGTTAGGGTTAGCACTCCACTCAGTTGACCCATTTTTTGAACCTCATTTGCATAAAAAGTGCACTCAGTTGAACTCGCCGGCTAGACGGTTTATACTACTGGTGTGTAATAATTATTTATTTTTAAAAATCATATACACTAAAAATAAAAACAACGCATGTAATAATGATTTATTTAAAAAAAATAATATACGGTTGTGATACAGGATGTCTTGTTTTATTATCACAGTAACTGTAAATGATTTTAAGAAAAAAATAGACACCTCGAGCAAGCCCCTGTGGCTATTAGCTAACTTTGTTCCCAGTGATCAAGTTTATGCATGTTGACAAAAAACTCGTAGAAATTATGATCGAGACAGAATTATGAGTTGGAATAGATTTTGCGTAAATGATATTAAAATAACTAAAAGTTAGTTCAAAGATTCTATATAAGATGCGCAAAAGTTTAATGAGGGTTGACCATTAAGTCACCATTAAGCTCAGCTTAATGGTGGCTTAATGGTAGCTTAATGAAGTTTGGACATTAAGCACCTGTAAGTTGCAGCTTAATGGTGGCTTAAAAGAATTAACTTCTTTAAGCCACGGTGACCATTAAGTCACCATTAAGCTACCATTAAGCGATTGCTTAAAGGTGGTCTTTCGTCTTGTGTTTTTTTCTTAGTTTTCGTTTTTTGGGAAAACTGATAGACATTGTACTTTTTAAGCATTATTTCAAATGAGTTATGTTTTTTTTTTTGGTTTAGTAATAATAAATATGTAAAGTAACCTTAACAAGTTATTTTAAAAAATAACTCTATTCCATCATGCCTCTGACAGTTAAATGCAAAATAAACTTGCTTGTTGGATTCTTTCTATCAAATGTTGAATAAAATTCAACTTTTTAAAAGTTTCATATTCTCTTACTTTTGCAATAAGGTATTTCATTTCCAACATCCCAGTATGCTGTTACAGTTGTCCCATTTCTCTTTTGTTCGCACGTTATTGTGTCATTGCCCACCAAAGGGAAATTTCCCATACAACTGAGTTCACAAAATGAACCAAAATTGTAGCCGGTAGGACATGTAAAGGTTAAATATCGATCGGATATAGTTGGAGGGGTACACATTAAATCTGTAAAAAAGAGATAAAAAGAAATAAATGATTTTAACAACCATTTGATTCATTCTCGGGACGTAAAGATGAGCGAACAACTGGATATTTATAATATTAAAAATTGTCTTTTTTCTTCAAAACATATTAATTATCGCATCAATAAAATGTATGTCAGACATGCACATGTACCTATATCATGGAATTCCCATACGTTCTTATTGACCGTTACTTTGTTCTCAGCTTGTCTTTAATTGATTACACGAAAACAATCGACCAGTAGGCCCAATTTTGATACCCTTTCGTACACCAAGTGTTTTGAAGTATTTCAAGTTTTTGCTCTAAATAAAAGTATACCATTACATTTCACTATATCTATTTTGTCTGCACAGAAAATAACCGAGGCATAGCAACTTGTGAGTGTGTGCCAGGTAAACTGTTATGCATTGATATATCCACATTTAAATAACCGTATTGTTTCGAACTCTCCTGCTCAAAGAAATATTACAGCTTTTCAAAGTACACTGCTTGACTTGTGCTATATAACCACCATGATACCTGCATATTTTCCCTTCATAGTTCAACATAAATTGATTAATGGAAAAGTCGCCAACTGCCAAGTAAACAGAATAATAAACAATCTTCAATAAAAATAAAATAGAAGAGTACTTAAGTATGATTAATCTGAGGTTCCCCGGTATTTTATATTGTGACATGTGCAGGGGGAGTTAAAGTTGAGGCCATATGCATATTGAAAAGTGGGAATTCGGCGAAACCAGCTGGTACCATGAATCTGCCTACCTTTTACAATTTTAATTCGCGGATGTAACCCCCGAGACGCACGAAATCAATAAACAGATGATTCTTCTACATCTACTACAGTTATTCATTAAAGCTGTAGCTTCCACAAAAAGATGCTAGAAGTAGAGCTTATTATTATCATTTTCATTATTTTGACAGAGAGAGAAATATGGCAGGAGAAAACACGTGGGATTAAAATGATGCTATTGACATTTAAACGATTCCATCACCGACAAATGAAGCATCACTTAAACTAGATCAACTCCACGGCATTAAATCTCTTTGCGCATGACGTCAGCACAGACATACACATGTACAAACAAAGTATTGAAAAAAACTATATGTGGTGTTGCTGCTTTTTCCCTCGTATTAGTACAGAAGTTGTTTTTGTCAGCTACTTTCCTTATCAATGAATAAATGAAACATCATTTTGATGTTTTATGTACTTTTTCACAACAATATCATGGTTTTATGAAAGGTCTGCACGTGTTTTGAGCACGCTCTAATTTGAAATCGATTGGAGTTTTGTGTATTTCTGTTGATACGTCATGCGCGAATAAGTCAAATGACGAGATGATAACCCGATCCAAGTGATGCTTCATTTGTCAGTGACAGGGTCGTTGAAATGGTGTTTGCATCCCTAAAAGCCGAGATAATAAGCACCGCCTTCGGATTAACCTAGTATGTATTCCCCCATCAATCAAATGAATAAAGATCAAACATTAGGTACTTGATATTAATAGATACATGTGTTTAGCATGTTGTCCAACAACTCTTTCCTTGTTTAACATCCATTGCCGCCATCAAATTCACTTTTGGTCCTCTAACGTAACCGAAAAATTACCAGCGCAAAAAAAGCCATTTTGATGTAATTTTTTTTTAGCTTGATTGATAATGATTACCTGTATTACAAACCTTTAATTGAAAAAAGAAAATTATCTTATAATTTTTCAGTAAAATTAATCAAGATTGTGTGTAATTTTTTTAGTACAGTGAAAAGGTGACAGAAATCTTGTCGTCACTCGTAAAAAAAATCTTGTTTTAATTTGAGACGCGGCGAAAAAATACGACGAAAGAAAAGGAAAAAAATAAGCTGGTACATGTAACACTATTTCCATGTAATGGGTAGTAAGGATGAAAGCAAAATATCTGAATAGTAACAGCTTCGCATGGACAAGTTTTTAAAAGGGTTTCTTTCTTTCTTTTTTATGCCGAGCATTTCTTGCTGCGTGAAATTGTTACCTTTTTCTTAGGTCTCAGGTTACGAGGGGCGTTCAATAAATAATGTCATTAGCTCGATGACATACAACATAGTAGTCACATGACTTGACTTTCTCTCATTATTGAATCTTTAATGAATTTATAACAGTTTATGTGACCACTTTTCATCACATAGTTTTATCGTGAGAAGCTGGGAAACAAGGGCTATTCGAGACACTGCATTATAAATGAATGGTTAAGAATCCGTTAACTAGAGTGAAAATAAAAGCTACATAAAAGCTGCTGTAAAACTTATTAAAAATCCCAAAGAAATATTCACTGAAATATGTGACATTTACAGCAACCGGTGCCTCTTTTATAGACAAATTAGCAGGTGGATTTCAAAGATAAAAAAATATATAATGGGAATCAAAAATGGGTACCCTCCTTGCCAACAAAAATTATAACAACTTATGTACTGTTTGCCAAATTTCAACAAATAATATTTGATGTTGTATGATTGACTTTAAGACACATAGCAAATTTGATAGACATCATATTGGGAGTAGTTTACACTGTTTTTAAGAAACGTTTGACAGTATTTAAGCTTGGTACTCTAAAGTCACCCTATATTTTGAAAAATGAGTGAAAACGACAGCGTGTACAAAAGTCTTAACAATTATTTTCAAATATCAGTAATTGTAATAATCCACGTTTGTTTTATATTCAAACAGATACTCGAACATGAATCTATTGCTTAAAACCAATAAAACAAAATTCACCATAATATGTACTTGATAAAAACGGCGATGGTCTGTTAAGAGCAAAGGTGTGCAAGAGCACAAAAACAGATTTATATGCAATTTTCTTAAATATTAGTGGTATTATTGTTTAAATTCGTATTCGAGGAGACAGTTTAATATATTGAGGTGTGTAGAAAGCAGTTTTTTGCAAAGAAATCGAAAGGTTTATCAGAGAAAGGACCCAGAATCAGAAATCCACTTCATTGAATTTCTTCATGACAGCGTTTAAACCCGTATGCTCTAAAGAGAAAAGGCGTTTACGGTATAAACAAAAAGTTCATGTTTTTTCACATTAACAATATTTGCCAGATCTTTGACTCTTTGACTTGTTTCTATTTCCAAACTTGAATAAAACACCTTTCAGAAGGAAAAAACAAGTCCAGGAAATCATTGGATCTGCCATTTTGCAGTATACTAAGGGTCATGCCCAAAAATGAGTTCTAAAAACAATCAGAAATTAGATAAAAAATGTTACGGACATCTGTTTGAATTAGAATAGATTAATAAGTAAAATAATGAAGACTAAATCATTGAAAAGCGTCGTTTGCTTCTTTCTGAGCCCCAATGACATTATTTATTGAACGCCCCTCGTAAGTTGTTTTATTATAATCTTTAGCTTTACTTAAAATACATACAGTATATAATCGCCTATACGTTGGTAAACCTAAAACTCGGTTGTATTTTTATGCTCTAAAATACGAAGGTTTGGGGGTATGTAGTTTTTGTCTTGTTCGTTCGTCTGTCTAGCTGTTACACTGTCTGTAAAAACTTTAACCTTGCCAATAGCTTTTGATGTAATGGAGTCATGACTTTCATATTTCACATTCGTATCTCTTGTAACAAGGTCTTTTTGTGCCTCCAAATTCGACCTATTGATCTTCGAGTTTGACCCACTTTTACTGAAAAATTCAAACTTTTGCTTTGGATATATTTTTTGAACAGTAGATAATAAGACCTTTATTTTTCCTATATGTATCTTTTGTTAAAAGAACTTAAAATGAGTATCAACAATTTTACCTGTCCTGGACCATGGCGATTTTAGTACTTACAAAAATACTCTGACCTTGACCATTACTTTTGAACGGTTAAGACTAGCGCTTTGATACTTCACTTACGTAATTCTTGTAAGAAGGGGCTTAATTGGATTCCAAGAACTTTGACCTGTTCACCTTGCAGTTTGACCTTTACAATATAAAATTCAGGGACCAGAGTCAGAGGAACTTTGGCATAAGTAATGGTTATAGTCAATCTTAACATACATGTGCATCATTCAATATCTTCCACTCACAAATGGAAGGAATTAATGATTCAAAGACTGCATAATGCTTCAATTATATTTACCGTCTTTAAAGAAATATCGTAGTCATTTTCCCTTTATAAGCAAGCTTGAAATTAAGCTTTGGGGAATTTCGTCTACCTTTTCAAAATATGAGGCTTATGTTGGGAGTGACCAGCTATCAAAAACTGCATACTTCTTATAGGCATCAAATCCTAGCTAGAAAAAAAAAATCAGGGTTCCCTTTTGCCTTAATCACTTTTTTTAATTGCTTATGGATTTTCTTGGACCGGCCAATGTTCGTTATCCTTATCTTTTGCATTTAATGTTTTGATATTTCACTACAATTTATAGCTGGGCTTCCCTGCTCTTGAGGTGGATTTTATTTTTTAACACTTTCCGCATTTATACATGTCCTTTGATTGTGGCCCAACCCTTACCCCAAGGGGTCCCAAATTTTACAAAATGGAATTTATTCTACCTAGGTGATGCTTCTATATAAATATGACCTACCAAGACTTAAGTGTTTTTGAGAAAAAGATTTTTCAAAGATTTTCCATATGAACTTTGTGGTTCCACCCTACACCGGGGATAATCATTTACACACAAATACTCTACCTAGTGATGCTTCCATAAAGATTTGTCTTTTTGACCATGATTTTTTTCTTGGGAACAAACTTCTGACATGATGCAATTAATTTTTTCCCAATCTTAACCATGCAGCTAGGATAAGGCTGCCCGTAAAATATCAAACTGTAGTAACTTCTCTGAACTACCCAGATATGACCTCGCACACATCAACAAATATCCTGCAAGAAGTAAGTCCATTATTTTATTCGTATTATATGGATGTAACAAATTAAGTGAAAATAAGAGTATCAATTCAGCTAGATTTATTTTTTATCTCGTGGGCTAGGGAGTGTTTTTGAAGTGTCAACGGCGAGGTAGGGATTTTGCGAAGAGGGGGGGGGGGATATCAATAAACTCCCATTGGCATGTTTGTGAATTCTTTTCGACCAAATTACGAGGGGTATGTGTTTCCTAAAGAAGGGGGGTTCATATTTGTTTGCTTTATAGCATACAATTTTATGACCAATAAATCAAGCGAGGAGACTACTTTGGCACTTTGCTCTCTTGATCGGCTTCTCATTTGAAGACGTCGAAATTAATGATATTATACAAGGTCTTTAAGAACTGGGGGAGACGTGGGGGAGAGTTCCCCAACCTTTCTATTAATTTTTACATTTTACTTTCACAAAATTTACATTTCCAATGTCTTCAATTGTCCGAGATAAAATTACAAATAGTTAATGTACTTTATTGCGTGGACCCTGCGGTCCACGCAGTAAATAAATAAGCGAAGTTAGACCGGATGCCCTGGGCAAACGACAGGCTACACATGCGCGCGAATGCTAGAGAGTTTGCACTTTAGGTAACTTGCCCGTAGAATAATTCGCCCCATTCGACTCAAAATATGCCATTCATTGGCAAATCGCGCTTTTAAATCTGCATATCGCGTTTACATATTCATTGGCGAACCGATTTCCTCTCTTTTACATATACTTTTATACTAAACATTGATTTTATGGTACAAACATTTTCAGAAGTTACAGTAAATACATGTAGATACATGTAACTTAACAACTTGAATGAGAAACGTCATTCAACGAACAGAGATATATGTAACTTAACAACTTGAATGAGAAACGTCACTCAACGAACAGAGATACACGTAGCTTTTAAAGCTTTTAAAGTAGAACAAGTTTTCACCATCATTTGTTTTGTGCATCAAGACTCGCAAAATAATTTAATATTTCAGCAATCTAATTATTGTTTAATAAAGGTCTGTAGCAAGGGCTTTTAGTGTGTGTGTGTGTGTGTGTGTGTGTGTGTGTGTGTGTGTGTGTGTGTGTGTGCATGTGTGTGTGTGTGTGTGTGTTGGGGGTGGGGGTAGGGTTGGGGGCTCCGACAAAATAAAAAACAAATCTGCGTTGCTCAGAGGAGTGCTACACGTGAACCATCAGATCTCCAATTTCACCATGATAAATTTCTTCCGTATAAATCAAGAACAGGTGTCAAGTCCCAGCCAATATGTGTTACACGTGTCAAAATAACCCGATTTTTTAAACATGTTAAAACTGACAAAACTAAAGATCGCTAATCGGAGATAAAATTTCACATTTGTGCTTTGAGACTACGATCAGTTATAAATGGCAGATTATTTTAGAATAAGTGAACAAACCTTACATGAATTTTCCCTACACCTAGAAATTTTCTTAATTGAATTTCAGTTGGAAAAAACCACGCATATGGTCCACGTATTGCAGTCCTTTTTTAAAGGACAGCAACTTGTTTCTACATAAATGTACTGGTTCATCAAAAAGTGCGGTTAAACAAATCACGTACAAGGCGGGACAAATAAAGATACATGTAAGAAGCGGGACTTCTAGCATGTAGATTGGCGGAATCAAGAGCGTGTACATATAAGAAATAACTGTCCGATTTTTCGATTTCATAACATATATTACATGCCTTATGTAGTAATTAGTAACCTTTTGATTAAGAAACCCAGACACGTAGCATCCGGGGGGGGGGGAGGAAAAAAATGGAAGTGAAAAGAAGTTTGCCTTGAAAAAAGTTGGCCACTACCCCACCCCCACCCACCCACCCCCAACCCCCACCCCACTCCGAAATAGGATATTCGAGTTTGGGTAATTTTTAATTTACGAAAACCAATTGAGCTCATTTTCGTAGGATAAAAAAATAAAATTTTCGCGTTATAACGCGCAACGTTCGCGAATAAACGCGAAACTTTATTTTGACACGCGACAGTTACGCGTTTATTCGCGAAACTTTCGCGTTATAACGCGAAAATTTTATTTTTTTAACATACAAAAATGAGCTCAATGGGCTTTCGTATCAATTCTTTTTTTTTCTTGGCTTGTCAACTTTTTTTAGGTAAGTAAAAATTTTTTTCTCCCCCCCCCCACTTTCATAAACGATGCTACGTGCCTGAAACCTGCCAGTTTTGTACTATTGTATTTTTAACTCACTTGATCTTTGGTACTAGTAAGAAATGTGTTCAATGGCTCATTGGAGACAGTAGGGACAGGCAAACACTTTGCAATGAGGGAGACAACTTAAAAGCGTTTTACCAAAAATTATAACAAATTACGCCAATCAAAGAAAATGTTCGAGAAATTTTGAAAGGAAGCGTTTAAACCGGAAACTTCTTGATATCAATGTCAATGACCGAAAACTTTCGCAAAAATTTGAACAAGACCATGGCATAACGTTGTTGAAAAAAATATCCGACATGTAATGATCATTTCCGTCTAAATATATAAGATGACTGGTATGAATACATTTACACAAAATAAGGTCCAGAACACGACTTTTGCGAGGAACTCGCGAGGATATAAGGTAATGAAAAATACAACAATGATATTGTACGAGCAGGTTTTCTCATGAATTGAAAGGATACCTGTTTGTTATTCAGTCTATAGAATTTGACTTTAAAATCCAATTAATAAGTAAACAATAACAATCCTATGACAAAAATATAAACATCATTCATTATAATTTATTTCCCTTATTGGTACATGTACAGTGACATTTTCAATAGCAGAATTTTGGAAATATTCTTTTTATAAAGTTTTTTTTTCAGTTTTCGAATCGGGATCTCTCCGATTCAGATTCATTTTTAGATTCGGATTCGATTCATATTCAGAAACATCTCTAATAGAAAATGACGTCAAGTCACTGCATACTTGAGCTGACATGACGGGTTAGAATTTATGAATCGTGTTTATATTGGACTAGCACAAGTAAAAGAACAAGGATAAATTGAAGATATTCTGTGTGAATCTAAAAGAGAAGTATGTATTCAAACTTAATTTTACTGGGGGATCGTATGTAGTTTATCTGTTTTTGTACAAATCGCGATTAAGAGTGGAGAAAACCCCTTCTTACGTTGGTAATTTTAATTTATCTTTTTTTTTTCTTAAGACGAAAATTTTAAACCCCAAGCACGTTTTAGGTACCATGGATCACGATGAATTGATCTAGCTCAAAATAAAATGTATATTTTTTAGAAATTTTACGCCTTCGGACAGCCTTATCATCTCCAATTTGAAGAAAGCATGGTCTTACACTTAAACAGATATTACTTACTTTACCCAAAATGTTTTGATGCAAGCTTTTCGAAATTAGCCTAGTGCACGTGGTTCTTGAAAATAAATCGAAAATCTGAAAAGGTTACAGACGGAAGATCAGACTGACAGGCAGAAACCGGACAAAACTTTAAATTACAATAAATAATCTGAGCTCAACTCTAGTGATGAAATAATCAAAAGCCCGAAAATGTCGTCAT
Source organism: Saccostrea cuccullata (assembly GCF_032062105.1). Taxonomy (NCBI): domain Eukaryota; kingdom Metazoa; phylum Mollusca; class Bivalvia; order Ostreida; family Ostreidae; genus Saccostrea; species Saccostrea cuccullata. Next base: position 5,436 of record NW_026933560.1, on the reverse strand, counting down.
GAGTAACAACTTAATACGTAGTATAGCCAAAAAGTCTTACCAAAAAATCTTACCAAAATTGCTAAGCTGTTCTACACGGGAAAAGCAAAATTCTGCATTCAAAAGTTGAATGAAAAAATCATCAGGACAGAAAAGACATTCTAATTTGTAAAATTAATTTTGTAAAACCTGAGAACTCGAGACTATGAAAAGGCAGTTTATCTATTTTAAAGAGGGAACATTACATAGTCATTTGCATTCTTTGCTGAACAATATCGCAAACCTCGCTTGAAAGAATACATTTCGACCGAAACACCACTGCATTGAGTGGTGACACTGTCTGATTTGAAAATGGAACAATTTTGTCTAGCGAATTAGCCCCTTCACGATTACTGCAATACTACTCTTTTGCGGGGCAAATCAATAATATTTGGCGAAGTTTTTGTTGATAGATAATTGATTGATTGATTGATTGTATAATGTTTTACGTCCTGCTCCAGAATATTTCACTGATATGGAGACGTCACCATTGCCGGTGAAGGGCTGCAAATTTAGGCCTATGCTCGGCACTTATGGCCTTTGAGCAGGGAGGGATCTTTATTGTGCCACACCTGCTGTGACACGGGGCCTCGGTTTATACGGTCTCATCCGAAGGACCGCACCATTTAGTCGCCTTTTACGACAAGCAAGGGGGTACTGAGGACCTATTCTAACCCGGATCCCCACGGGGTGTTAGATAATTGAATAATTGAATGACGTATATTAAGGTAGGTCGCGGGTTTGTTTTTTCATCAATTTTGGTACACAATTTTGACGATTCGAGCATTTGTTTTGAGCATATATGATTATGACGTCAGTTACGTCACAAAGGCAACGTAACGTTGTTTCTCGTTTAATTCTCTACAAATGACTTCACTAAAACTTCACTAAAAGTAGATTTATCACAAAAAGCATTTGTACGTAAACCTTGTACATGTTTTATAATTAAATTTCAGTCTGAAATCTGGTGTGATTATATGTCATTTCTAATTAGGACTAATTAAATACAATACAAAATGAAAGCAATAAATTATACTTTATGTGTAACTTAACTGCTAAAAGTAAATCAAAATAAATCAGCGTAAAAGTTATGACTTGCAAAAGAAAGTTATCATGAATAAAAATGCTTAGCGAAAAACTTAAGGGATTGTACATGTATGTGCGCACGTTATTTGAAACTCAAGGGAACTTGACTTCAAATCAAAGCCGGGGCGAAGGATGGAAATTAATCCTCATCACTAAAAACGGGTTATATATTTATTTACAAGTATTTTCTTGTTTTTTTTATTATCATTAATCATTATTAATATTTGTTTGTTGTTATGTATTCAAATCTCGTGCACTCGTCTTGTTCTGCTTGCTAATAAATTGTGAAATGCATTTAAAAATCAAATTTATTCAAACACATAGAATTTAAGACTTACAAAACACTGTAAACAATTTACAAGTATAATTTTTTCTATATTTTTTATGACAAAACTCAACGTGTAAAAGCTTAATGCAATTGTTTTACATTTTGTGCATTGAAATTTTATTCAGAAAATTCGAAATCAAAAAATGCGTGAGATTTAGAGCCATATACTATAGCTTGCTACTAATATAGAAAGAACATTGCAGGTATCCCCCCTCCCCCTGGCCCACTTATTTCCTCTTTATAGGGATGTTTTTTCTACCGTTTTCAAATAAAGTGATCAAATTTTTGTTTATGCCTAAAATCCTATTGACTATGCATTTCCTAAAAATAAAGGTACTAATATTTTTTTCACTCGCGGTGAACATTGTCGCTGCATGTTAATGTCGCTGCACGAGGATTATTTATACCGTTCATTCTGACTTTGTGATCAGAATATGAATTTCACAATACTAGTGAAAATAAGTTGCTGGTCATCCTAATATGTCTCCGCAATAAATTAAATGATGAATAAAATCAAATTTTGTATCGATATCACCTTTTAATTCTTGCATATTCCACAAGTCAATATATTTATACTCGTACTGTAAATGTGACTACGTTCAACAAATGAGGTTGTAGATATTAATAACGCCATTAACGCCAAATTTTAGCATTTCAAAAGAAAACTTTGAAATTATTTAGCAAAAAAATCTACTGAGAAGACATACTGATTTATTTAAATTTATGGTTAAGATTTTACCTCATCTTGACATTTTGAAATTCCTGAATAATTCGTCTGCGTCTTTAAAAAGTTATCCAACCTTTTCAAAAGGAAGTATTTTCACAAAATTGGCTTTAAAAAAGTCATTTTTTCCATATATTTCAATGGTAGTTCAATGGAAAAAGCGTCAATAGGGGTTAAAAACTATACCGCGTTTACAGTACTATAACATTAAAACTACTAAGGCAAATTTAATAAAAATTGCAGATGATACGCTTTAAATTCTGAGGAACATTTTATCAAATTTTCAGGATATGTTTTCTCGTAAGAATTTTATGCAGTAAACCCACGACCTACCTTAAACATGCAATTACTTTAACGTCATATTTCACCACAATATATAAATTGCCATGCAAAGGAGCAATATCGTTTTTATCGTGAAAGGGTCTATAGCCAGGTTCGATTGTCGAAATGCGTTTTTAATATTTTTAACCTAAAGGGAAAAAGCAAAGAAAGAAAAATAATTTTTACACTGTAATATACATGTGTTCCTTACGCAGACGATACATGAATATCGTTCGATGGCGCACACTTTTTTATCCTACATGTCTTTATTTAAAGATCATTAGACAGATTGCCGAAACTCACAATGACTAATTTAATAATGTTTTGCATAGGTCTTCTGCATACTTCATTGGTTCAATACGTACAACTTTTTTGCCCGTTTTCTACTTACAGCTTCTCTCTCTTTGTTGGAAACATTCCATATTTTCGGCTTCACATTTGAGAAAGTGGGAGGGCTTATTAAAAAAGGCAGCTGCAGATTCCTTGATGGATTTTGCAAAATTGGCGAAAAAATGCACTGAAAGGTTGCACAAAACACAAAAATGGAAAATGCCGTAATTAGAAAATCGAAATTTTGCATTGAGTGACGACACCTATGAATTTGACTGAAATAAAATTGAATCTTAGTGACGTCATATATAGGTGTCGTCACTCAATGCATCAAAGTGTTTACTTTCAGGCAAAATTTGCGATAATTCCCGGTTCAATATCTTTCCCTAACGAATTGACTTATCTATTGTAATGAATCAGGATAATTCCAATTAGTGTTACAAGGGATGTTAGGTTTTACTTGACATGGGCTAACCTGTCTCCCTACAATGAAATAGTCCAGTTCTATGCTATATATATAGCGGGTGTTGGCAGATGCATTCATTCCATCTCAGAATCAGTATAGTTACGTTCGCTGCAGCAGACTGATCTAAGAAGTGGCCAGATAAGAGGATAAGTGACGACGCTGAATTAGCCGAATCAAAATAAGGTTACTTTAGGGCAGAATAGGTCTTATTGTATAGGGTGCGTCAACTGGTCGACCACTGTAGCTTTGGCATTGGAAATAAAGGATATACCCTAATGCCAAAGTGAACTGGAGACGCCAGTTGACTAGAGACTTTTGTCTAGTAACCTGGACTCTTGGTTGGGCCAGTTATTCAGGGACATTGGTTAGGGATAAGACAAGTGGTCCGGAGTCAAACTGACCCTTGATTTTGTTTTGCAAATCGTCAAATATATAGATTAAGTAAATTGTTTGAATAATAATCGTAAATATATTGATTAAGTTTGTGTCTTAGTGGACAACATACAAATCATTTGTCTAGATAATTGCACTGCAGAAATCCCGGGTTTAGCCGGGCACGTGTCCGCTTGAATATAGAGACTGCTCGGCCGGTCGAACGTTTCACTATTTATTCATCGAATTATATATTTTCCACTATAATGTATTTTTCAGAATGACATACAGTTTATAATACAATGTACCGTGTTGTACATATCGATATTGCATCTTTATTAAGTAATGTTTAAATCTGAATTGTTACTTATAAAGAAAAAATAACCTTGAACATTTATATGAAATGTGCAATTTGGGGACTCATTTCCATTTGCGTCAGAGGCGGTGTAGACAATTTTATGAGTTCCAGGGGAAAACAAAGATCCTGGTGCTTTGCCTTCTATTTGTGTGATAGTGGCTTCTCCTGAGTTATCAACAGCAGTGGGTACTGTCCAGGAGACCCTAGTTGGTTGGCTATTTCTTTCAGCATATCTATATATGTCTGCAGGGCAATCATTCACAATGGGTTTTTCGTTATCTAAAGAGAGTTATGGGAATATCATTTGTTCGGTCTAACACGACATACACTTAATAACCAGCTTAATGAAAAACAAGATGTGTTTGTGAAACACTATGCGCCCGGCGTCAACAAAGTTTAAAAAGCTATTTTTAGTATATAGGTCACAGTCAAGGTCAGAAGGTCATTGGCCTTGGTGTTGTTTGAAAGAATTTATTAGTGGAGTATGCATACTTAATATGAAATCCCTATCTCATACGGTTCAAAAGTAATGGCAAAAAGTGGAAAAAGCTATTTTAGTATATAGGTCACAGTCAAGGTCACAAGGTCATTGACCTTAATGTCGTTTGAAAGAACTTTATTAGTGGAGTATGTATTCCAAATATGAAGTCTCTATCTCTTATGGTTCAAAAGGTTTGGCGAAGGTTAAAGTTGACAACAGACTGACAGAGAAACAGACAGGACAAAAACTATATACGCCCCAGATCTATCGATCCAGGCGCGTAAAAAATCAATATTTTTGATATACTAATAAAAAGGAAGAATAGAAAGTTGGTATTTTAAAACCTTCCCTATTTTACTAACTCCATACACATTTTGGTTCAAGTGTCAATCATCATTTAAATTATATTATAACGATAAAACAAGATATGATCTGTTAACATGACGAATAATAGTTAATGCATGACAAAGAATCAATTTTTGAAAGACAAAAGTAAAATATAATTAACTAAATTTTGTTCAAACCTAATATTTATATACCTGTACATCCCTTTAAAGAGTTTGACCACATTTTATTTGCCTGGCATTCAATCGTTGTTCTGTCAAGTGGGGTATAACCACTTTTACAGCTTGTAGAGCACATCGTTTTGTATTCGTAGTCTGGAGAACTGCACAAAGCTTCACCATGTAAAGGATTCAAGGCAGGATCATCAGCTGGACATGAAATCGCTAAAAAAAGTTTGAAACCTATTCAATTAAATAACAAAAATGTACTACATAAAACAATTACTAAAGAATTCGACTTGGAGACATCAGAGTCGCGGAAAACTTTTTTTGAAATTTAAACTGTTTCTTGACTAGAAATAAAAGTCGGTTATTTATTACACAACAATGGCATCCCAGCTCTGAAGGCTCCACACCTTTTAAAATTAATGAATGAAGAAAAAGAACTT
>NW_026933559.1:0-58043 GCF_032062105.1 Saccostrea cuccullata | reverse complement strand
CTGTTGCAGATATAAAAATTTCCTGAAATAGCCACAAGTGTTAATTTAAGTATTAACATTTAAAAAAGTCAACTTTATTTTTTGAAATAATTATTTCTGCATATTAAATATAATCGTATAAAGTAGGTTTCAGTGTGTTAATCATTGTATTGCTGGTAACTATACGCCAGCGATGTTTCATTTATTTAATTAATAGCATACTGCACAAGAATTTATAGGTGGGTTATAAAATAGTCCAAGGTTTCTTGATCTATTAAAGTTGTTTTCGTAAGAAACAAAGGGAAACAATCTTCGGTAGATGTTAATATTACACATTACTTGCATCCGGAGTCGGCGTTATTCAGATTGTAAGTTGATGTACATCGCTCCAACACAGCCCAGGTTCTGTCGATGTCTTCACAACCTACAATGAGATTTACGTTACTTTACATGTACGACTGAGGATTATAGTAAGGTTCTTGCCAGATTTGAATAAATTTAATTACGCTTCATTTCCCTGAAGAAATATCTATTAAAATAAATTTGTAGTTTTTTCGTATAATTTGCACGCCTATTTAAGATTAAAGCAAATTTAAACTCAAGTTCGCGTACGCATTTAAATTATTTTTGATTTTAATAAGGTGTGATTTACTTGCCGGAGTCACAGATGTACTTGAACACACGTAAAGTGTCTGCCTCAAAATCTTGCACATACAGTTTTTCGCCAAAAGTACAATTGCTGTCCACCATCAAGGCATTCTCTTTACATCTGACGCTTTCTTTGTATGAACTTTGATAAAAATGGGAAACAAATATCAGAAAAAAGTATTATAACTGAAAATATGGGTACGGCTAATTCAAATCGAGCAAAGATTGTTGACTAATTCTTCTTTACAGATAAAATAAGTATTCACAGACTTATTAGAATTTTTGCAAAAATTAGGACATTTTTTTTTTGAAATGTGTACAATTCTGTATAACGATCTTGAACTAACTTGCAGAATTCTTGAAATTTCTTCGTTATGTATAGGTTATACTTCACTAGACCCGAACACGCTTTAATTTCTTCCATCACTGGACAAACTGCAAGGAGAAAAAAATCTAATTCAAATTAAAAGAACGATTAAGTTCCTCGTGTAATTAATTTCATAATGATTTTCTTAAATGTTTTTCTAACTTTTTCAATTTCACTAGGATAAAAAAGATTAGTAATGTTTTGTTATTCACTCACGTTCAGAGCATTTTAGCTGGAAACTTTTCTGAATGTTTTGCAGTCTATAGTATTCAGCTTCGTTTCCACCCCATTCACATTTAATGACAGCATCAATTAAACATACAGTTCGGAACTCCTTTGTTTTTTTCCTGTTGAAAAAAAAAACAACAAAAAAATTACATCATACCTGCACACTGGGAAATCACAAATTTTTCGCTTCGTGGGGTTTTATTTTCGTTGTTTTCGAATCTCCAAGTATGAAAAGACCAACCAATTCATGTCCATCACGAAATGTAAAATGTTAAATACATAACCACTCAACAATTCATCCACGAAATCAAATCTCCTCGAACCAAGACTTTTTCTTCAAATCACGAAAAAATTACCCCATGAATATATGTTAATTTACACTATACATTTTTTTGACATTCAAAATATTGATATTTCAGATATAAGTAATATTTTGATTCACCAGTACATGTACATTTGTTGACTTACAAACAGAAATCTATGACATGGGAATCATTTTTATTTGCGAGAGTCTCGTTAAAATCTCGTTCTAACGAGAGCGCACACTGCTCGGCGGTGACACAGCTCCAAGACTGAGCATCTGTACCAGGAATCAGGAGGACCAACTCAAAGAACAAGGCGCAGAACCAACCTATCAAAAGAGTTGTTTCTAATTTTATCTTACCAAAATTATACATTAGTAGATATATATTGCAATTTCAATCTGATCAAAGAGGTAACTTCCTTGCTAGAATTTTTAAAGCTTATATAAAAAAAATGAAGTTCAACATTTAAAAGATAGGAAGATGAACACATGCATTTTGAGGGGAAAAAAACAACAGAAAATGGCTTACTAAATCCAGTCATATGTAGCAGTGCCATAGTGTGGACCGTACTCCAAGGGACGTGAAATAATAATAAAAATGGTGGTGATGAATTAATTTCCGTGATGAGTGGTCGTCGCATTAAACTGGAAGTGAGCACTTGGTGCATCTATGTTATCAAACGCCAACTTTCAAGTATTTTTACACTTGGTTTTATGTTATAAAGCGTCATATATAAAAAAAACATAATATGTCATCTTATTTTGTGTATTGGATATATCAAAATGAACTGAACCTAAAATATTGATTATTTCTACCCATTATAATATTGCTATAATTAATTGCAATGGCCTGAAAGACGGTTAGTACTATTTGAAAGGCAACTGCAATAGAACGTCCCCAGGGGTTGAGGTCCATCAAATTTGTTTCGTCAGTTCTGTTCAAAAGTCCTTTTTAAACATCTATATAAATATTTGACTGTTATAGAGATTATCAATTCATTTATTATATAGAGAGAGTATCTTCATGTGTGGTAGGTATCCGTCTCTGCCTTGTACGGCCGACTGAGAGACATTCACATCACTATCATTTCCTCTGAATCATCCGAAGTAGTACTCCGTATCAAATCTTCCTTTTCATCTACGTATCTGAACTTAACATTATAAAAACCGCCTAGATATGATTAAAGACCCTTTCCATGCGGGTTTTTTTTTAAATTTAAAAAAAATGAAGTAGGGGCCTCTTTAGTCTGAGAGAAAATGTTAATCATCATGACATCATAAGAATTATTTCCCTTTTTGTTTAAGTTCAAAGACACTACCTAGGGAATGTATCAGTTTTAAAAGTACGAATCGATAGTCTGCAGTCGTGTCGCCCTTTATCTTCTAAAGCTGGTCAGGAATTATCTCCTCTTAGGATAACATGAAATAGGATTGACTCACTGCATTATTAATGAAGAAAAATAGGTCCAAAGTTCCATACCCCTTACTCTATCAATTGCATCAATGGCAAAAAAAAAAATTAAGTAGACTAGATTCTGAGATGCATTTATTGACAATATCTGTGGATTGCTTTGTTCGATTCTAAACTGGATATACACGAATAACAAAATGAAAATAAAAGCTCTATCTTTTGTGTCTTAAGAAAAACTGCGAGTGTTAAAGTTTCTCGAATACAAGTCAAATTTCAAAGTCAAGGTCAAAAAGTCAAACTCTTGGTATCCAAAAGAAGATCTGATTATGAAGTCCTAGCGCTTATTCTTCAAAAATTATAAACGAGGTTAAAGTGTTTCAACAGTGGGTCAAACTAGCTCTAAAGTCAAAGGTAAAAAAAAAATTACACCCCTTGAACGGTTTGGTCACAATAAATGAAACGAAAACCCTAGCACCAATTGTTAAAATGTTGTGGCCAGGGTTAAAGTTTGGTTATTTTTTGTAAAAGTGGGTCAAAATCCAAGGTTAGGGTCAAATATGAAAGCCATAGCTCCGCCTTGTAGCAACCGCTAATGATATAACGCCGCTTAATGATGCAAATATCATTAAGCGTTGCAATGCAACGCTTAATGTCATAAATCATTGCAATATTAGTTAGCATGCTCATCCGCCTAATGATGTAATTCTTTCATTAAATGTCAATTTAGCATTTGTGGTTGAAAAGGTCAACCATTGATGCAATAAATTATGGCATTAAGCGTTGCAGGTGCAACGCTTAATGATATTTGTATCATTAAGTGGCGTTATATCATTAGAGGTTGCTACACTGCCTTACGTGACTTTGGTACTTCATTTGAGTATTTGACTAGGAAAATAAGTCAATGGTAATCTAACATCAAAGCTTTGTGATAAACGTGTTGACTTTAACTTTTCAATCGTCAAAGAGTCTTTCCTTACTTATGCAGCAACGTAGTCGTATCCTTACTTGCATATGGAGTTTATATCTCCCAGATTTCCAACACGAGGTAAAATATTGACAGACAATTTGATGAAAGAGGAATTTCAAGAGTCTCATGTAAAGTCATCATTTCGAAAGTTCTTTGGTGGATATAGTGATCTTGTCAGCAAATACAATCTATCATTAAGTTAAATGCTGATTGACTTTTTTCATACTTGTTCTTTGACCATAATTTACACTATGTATTGTCGACGGATTTTCTCGTTATTTCCCGATCGTGACACGGAGGGCAGTGTGGACTGGTCGGCAGAGTATGCTCCTCCATGGTTTGTATTGGTTAAAAGGACTTTTGATCTTGAATACTTTTCCATATCTCCATATATTTCACACAGCAAAGTTTCTGTTCTCATTGTAGTTTATTCAATTATATGTGAGCCTCATTTTTATGCTCCCATAATCAGAAATTCGGGAGCCCATAGTTTTGCCCTGTCCTTCTGTTTGTCTGTCAGGTTTTCCATTAATTCATTTCTTTTCATTACTTTTATGAACATATATATCTCCACTTTTTTGTAACTTGTTTGTTGTATGTGGTTGAAACTATAATGACTTATATAAGATAAATGAATGAATGTTTGTTTTTCTAATTTTAAAAAAAACGATTCCTTGGTTGAAACTATGACTTATATACTAATCTATTTATCTCTAATTTAAAAAAAAAAAGCATTTTGATCCATCTTTGCAAAATCTTAACAGACTTCATAACCTTCGCCATAACTTTTGAAAGGGGTGATAAGATTTAATACTTCACAAGTTTATTTCTTGTGAAAAGGCCTTTCCTTTTCTACAAATATTTTTGACCTTGGATCTTGCCCTGCCTATAAAAAAATAATCCTAGTAGCCCTGTTTTTTAAACAGTTAGTATTATTATTTCTTGTTTCATGGGTGTATTTTCTGTGACAAGATCATCCATTGGGTATACATAAATTTGACCTTTTTTTTCTTCATCATGGAGTTCTAATTGACTCACTTTTATACATATGAACCTTAACATAACTTTTGAATTGTTTCTGCATGGCCTATGGTTTTATATTTCACAGATGTATTTCTTTGTTTGTCTTTTATTCAGTATATACATTTGCTTTGGAAAATCATAAAAATAAGAGATAAATTTCATATGAGTGAGCAGAGGGTTTATGAACCTTAAATGATCTTCACATGAGTACCAACATTTGACCATTTGTCCTTGACATTGGAGTTTGACATACATTTGAAAATAATTAACCATTTGCATAACTTTTGATTAGTTAGCGCTTGTCTTTACTTACTTTACCTGTATATTTCTTGCAATATCCTTTTGGTAGGTACATTGTACTAACAATTTTAACCATGTACCTTGATCTTGCAGTTTGCCCTACTTATGTAAAACTAAAACCTAAGATATACGTTTTTAACAGTTGTTATTAGGCTTCCAAATTTCATATATGTGCATTTCTTTTAACAAGATCTTCCTTTGAGTATAAAGAATTTTAATCATTTGACCTTGCAGTTTGACCTACTCTGGATTGGAATTTTAAAACTTGAAGTGAGTTTAGCAGAAGATACCCAAGAGCCAAGTTTAACCCCCTTCCCCGCAGTCACGCATTTTAACGCATATACCATTTCCTATTTCTGACGCAAAATCACGCATTTACCGTTTCCCCGCAATCACGCATTTTCACGCACTTTAAAAAGTTCATTAAATCTTCAATTTATTGTCAAAGTCCAACTATTTCATACTTACTTAATCTCATAAAATAAGAAAAATTGTTTTCTAATTAAAATATTACGTCTTTTATTTACGTAAACTTTAGAAAACTTGCACCCTGCTAGAAAGTGCTTTTTTTTATGAAGGATTCTCTAACAATTTTGTAAGTTGTAAAGTGTTAAAGTGTAGAAAAATTTAAGAACAAAATGGACCAAAAGTTTTAAAATTATATCAAATAAATATATTTTTTCAATCAAATTACAATAATCTTTTTTAAGTTTGAAAGCATGCAATCATAAAGGTTTTTTTTAAATTCTCTCTTTTTAAGCTGTCAAAACTTATTTTAGTATCTTTACTTTAAATAAAAAAAGTTTAAAAATATTCGAAGCATATTTAAAAAAAAACCAAACAAACTACATGTATTATTCCCTTAATCTAAATTAGAGGCAATTTGATGAAACCACTACCTATTTTAGTTGAATTATTTATGTCAGTTTGACAATATTATCTGATAGACCCTTTATGGTAATATAATTTTATGCAAAAATTAAAACACTCAATCTTTGAAAATAGAAGTAAGCATGATTGGCAATAGTTATTTTTTATTCTTAATGTCAATGAAAAAGAAATAAACATAGGATGATTCGCTGCCATATTAAATGAAAGATGACTGCAAGTCTACTGAAACGTGACTGAACGGTAAAGGTCTTCTATGCATGCAGTGACCTTTTCAGTGACCATTCATGTTGCAGGTTCATCTTATGTAATGACCTTGACCTGACCTTGCTTCTAAGATAAAACGGTCGAATTGATTCCATCACTTTGTTAAATTGTCATCTTTAAATTTGTGAAGATTTCATTATTTTCTAAGATGAGAATAATTCCTCCATAAGGTGTATTGATGAGTCTGATTTATTTCTTTGATGAGTATAAAGGGAAAATGGCGCCACTAAGTGCGTGTGTGCATCCGCTTGATAGGAAACTTACATCCCTGTAGGCTACAGAAAATTTAATGTGTGTGTGTGCGTGCATGTCTGTGTTTGTGCAAGGGTGTGTTTGTGTGTGATCCACTGTAATTATAGTTCCGTACGTTTACTTCAAAGGCTATCACCATTATTCAGTTAAATCAAATACTTTAAATAACAAGTACATACAAACAATACATACTTATAAATGTACTTAACAAATTGTATATAAGCTTTAAGTTTGTATAATTAAGAGAGGCGATTCTACCATTAGCTTAGAGTTTCCCGTCAGTGTAGTTCCCCGGATAAAAGGTCAACAAAGAGTCAGCGATCACATGGATTCGTCAATAAAACTGTGGAATTAATTGACAGAAACGTAAGAACTTCAAATACGTAAACTTAGCGTGGTGTGCGTGTCTAAATCGCGTTCAGAGTGAGTTAAAAATTCTGTATTAGGTTCTAAATGGCATTCTATGGACAAAAGTCACGGAAGGTAGGTGGGAAATGATTGCTATTAGCAGGGATATCGTTTTTAATACATCTCTGGTCAAAACGAACAACGGCTATATTATCTCGACTGTCAAAATTAAAAATTGACATCCCTCACTCCATTATATTTTGACGACTTCCCAGCAGGAAAATATTTATAGTGATTCATAAATATGCAACAGGAAATGAGTTTGTTTATGTACAATATAAAATATATTTACAATTTGTAACTGATCGTATTTACGGTTAGTTAAACTCAAGGCCACATGGTGATACTTATCTGTGGAATATATTAGATGAGGGATTAGGAAACCCACGATTCCAATTAGCTCTACTGCAGGTAAATTTAAAACGTGCATATTACACAATACTCTATATAAAGGCGTACAACCGATACGTTTCTCGAAGCTTTATTCATCGACATTTATAAATTCAATTGTCAAAACTGTTTATTTTCCGCTAATTTAAGGTGCTGAGATCATGCCTTTTAGAATTTTGAAGATCAACTTTATCTTTCCGGAATCCTAGGAAGATAATGTTTTTTCGTTGTTATTTCAATGGACAAGGAACTAATTATATCGGTTCTATGGGCGTCTTATCTGGTAAGTATGGTTTTATAAAACTTTGTAATATAGTTTAAACATATAATGTTTATATATGTTAGGGTGTATCCCAAGTTGATTTTATTTAAATCTGTAATTTAAAATACGTTAGAACAGAAACATTTCTAATTTCACCACTAAAAAAAAACAATGCTTATTTGAACAGTCGATCACGTACATCTGTTTTTTGCTTGAAATTAAAAATCATTTTAAAATCTTTAAGAAATGAAATATGATATATGTAAAAACCTTTTTTTAATCATACAAATGTATCTAAAAAAGTCAAAACAATTACACGTTTGAATATTGATGTAAGCACATGTCGTAGATTTTTTTTTAAACGAAAAACCGATGTCTCTTAGAAATCGAAATGTCAATCTTGTCAAATTTGTGTGTGGAAAAGTGCAAAACTTTTTTTGTAGTTTTTGCTTTCTTTCACCAGGTCTATTTGCCTTTCAGCAAGAAAAAAAAATGAAATTTATTGAAGAATTCTCAATAATTTAGTTTATAAAAACCTTTTTTTGTTATAATCATCGTGTTCTGTGGAGTAAGACCGCGGAACATTAACAGCAAGATTGGAAATATGCAGCGTCATTGCTTCCAAAAAATTACTAAAGCTTTTCTTTCCCAAGCATTTCTTTCAATTTTAGCAGAAGAATGGGTTTGTTTTACAAAAGACTTTATGACTAAGACCCAAATTTACTCTGCTTATAACTTTATAATTTGCATGAAAATTGAAAAAAAAATTAATCTTTTACAAAGGAGCGGAAAAAGAATATTATCATGTTAGTAAATTTCAACAAAATCATCATGTTAATTTTGCAAAAATTGCACTATTCACTTAAATCAGAGACATAAATAACTGTTATTTATGTCTAGGCCTAAATTTCAACAAAATCATCATGTTCATTTTGCAAAAATTGCACTATTCACTGTAAATCAAAGACATAAATAACTGTTATTTATTAAATTTTCCTTCTTCATAATTGCTTATTTCCGTTAATCTCAAATGTGAATTTAGCGCCCTTCATAACTGCCGTGGTTAATGGATGTAAGAGCTGTTTATGACATCAAATGACGTTAGATGACGTTGCAAAGTTAAATGACTCAAACAAACATTGCGAGGAAAAAAGTGACAAATTAATTCTTAACGCACTTTACGTTTTTTTACCTAAATTTTTCAGGAAAAGTTTTTCATTAAATTGAAATAAAACATTTTACATTTTAGAGGTAAAAATGCATATAGTTCCTACTGTGTATTCTAACGCGCGGTGACAAAGTTTTGCGTGTGTTATAGGGATTTCATAAGGAAAATTACACTGAATGTAAATATTTATTGAAAAAAAAAAGGAATTCAAAATCTAAGAAATATTTAGCGCAATATGACGTCATTTATCATTAAAATTCATTATGACGTCATTTTAAATCTTGATTCAGTTATAATCGTCGGGACATTCCAAATGCTGGGAGTAGTTCTTTTTGTGATTCAGATATGGATTTGTTCAGCAGAAGATGGAGGGGCCTTACGAAAAGAAATGGAACGGAAAGGAATGACGAATATTAAGGACACAAAACTATGGCATGAAGGTAATTTTATCAGGTAAGATTGTGAACAAACCTGCTATTTTAAAATTTCTTATTAGGAACAGTACCTGGCCATAAATGTGTCACAGGGGGGCCTAATTGTATTTTTCAACCATATCCTTGACAACGCATTTTATAATACAGATGTATATTAATATTGCTGAAAACACGGACATTACAAAAAAATTGTTATTCATTTTTTCGTTGTTCATTCTTGTCTACTTACAAGAATGCTATTACTAATAATTGACTACCATAATCTGTAGCAAAACTTTAGTCCTTGTAAACGACAGAATGATATGTAATTTTTTTCAAGACAAAAGGGAAATTTCAGTGTGATTCGATCGTTGGAAAATTTCGACACTGGACTGTAAATACTATCCGATTCTATAGACTATAATCTGCAAGACTGAAATGATTTATAAAAAGCACTGTACTTCTGTCTTTATTATAACAAAAATATATATTGAAACAGTCTCAGTGTAGTTTATTTAATTTCGAGTATAATGAAGAGAAATACATATCTGTAAACATTTCATGAAATGTGAAGATTAATACAAGTTTAGTCATTCTTATTGAACAAAGCCAACACGAACTCTGAAAAAGAGGTGGAATTGGGTGCTTTGAAGAAGCACAATAAAATGGTCACACCCGCCATGTGCTACTTGTCATGATCAGAAAAACAGAAAACTCCGGGGACAAGTCAATGTGTAAATAATGTATTGTCATTCAACATTTTTATTTCTTTACGTTTACTAATAGGCCAAAACGAGGAGCCGAATCTAACCTCTTGCCAGATTCCATAAAGGTTATGTTTGAGTATTCCGGGGAGAAATTTAACCTGGAACTCGCTAAACCAGAGAGCATCCTCCATCCGTCTGCGGAAATTCTGACTCTGACTAACACGTCTACTCTACGGTGGACGGACGCACACCCAGACTGCTTTCTTACAGGAGTAGTGACGTCACATGGTGGCATCGCCTCGCTGTCTTTCTGTGATAATATAGTATGCAATATGGCAATACATCTGAAAAATTAAAAATATATATATATATTTATCAGTTATTTTTTATGCCAAGATGCATGGATGTGACTGGATGTAAAAGTATTTCTTTTCTTTTTCTTAGTTTGGGATCATCAGTACTCCAAAGTATAAGTTACATGTGCAATCCTTGCCTGGGTCAACTAGTAAGCGATACACCCCTGTCCTTGTTGCTCAACACGAAGACAAAATCTCTTGTTCCAACCCAGCAACAGGTGAGTCATTTATTCAATATTATTGTCTATTAGAGATGTTCAATATTTCCCAAGATTTATTGTCATCTGTGGACATTAAATTGATAAGGAAGTGCTGTTTTCCAAAGGCGTTTTTCACATATTGTAGAAAACATGATTGAATCTAATGAGAGAAGCAGACGCTCGGTGCCGTCACAGAACATGACGATAGAGCTGGCGGTTTACACGGATGCTGCCTACACGAAAACCATGCTGGTCACAGATTTCGCAGAACGATTACAACATATATTAATGAAATACAACGCGGTATGTACAATATCTAATTAAAGAAATGAATACAATATAACCCCAATTTCCCCCTAAATACAACTTTGTTCAAACGTTGACATTTTGTTTTTATATACAAAAGTCTCTCTTTTTATGTAATTATATGAAAGAAATTCAAAACCGTTCATTTTTTTTCCACAACTTTTTGAAATATGACCCACTATTTTTTGTGTGATATTGTTTATCAAGGCAACCCTTTAGTACTAAAAAGTAAAGTATTTTGCTACCGGGGACCATATCTCTATTATAAACGGATCAACAGTTACTTAACTGCTAAATAATAAGTTAATAACGAGACAGTCACACGGCATAAACACGATCAAAATGTAGGCCCTGAATTAACCAAGATACAGGATATCTCTAATTATTTATTTTCCGAATATGGTGAAAACATGTCACAACTTATTTTTTCATTTAAACATCCTTGATTTTTGACATTTTTGTGCTTTATTCTTTTTTCTGGTGTACTTTATAAGAGATTTGATGAGTGTTTTATACTACCTTAATAAGAAAAAAATCTTATAAAATAACTATATAAAAAGTTAATTGCTTTAATGCATATTGATTTTTCGACAATTTTTCTCATTAAAATCATTGATGGTCGCAGATATTGCGTCAGTTAACGTAGCGTAACAGATAGTTTTATATCAGGTTCAGATGGAATGGTCCAGATCCGATATGCTAGGATACAGCGTCACACTAGTACTGAAGAAAGTCCACTTCTACGACACAGATCCAGTAAGATTTGACTTCAGCTCATACAAATACCACAAATAGGATTTACAATTTAATTCTAAAAACAAATACTGATCATGATATATAATGACAATAATGATAAAGAAGGCTTCTTTCGTTTAAATTTTAAAATCATATACAGATTATCCTAAAGTTAAGAAATGTACATCTTTATTTTTCTTGTACATCTGTTATACTTGATAAAATACCATTATTTCAGGCTTCTTTTGATCCATCTACAACCCTGCTGGGGGAAGTCCTGAACAAATTCTGTGCTGCTACAACAAACGATGGCCAGTTTGACATACGATATATGCACGTGGGGTAAGGAGAAAACAAATTATCAATGCAATTAGAATTTTTTTGCAGCTTAAGAGTCGAAACTACCAAAATTAAACTTGTTACAATTTTTAAAGCAGGTTTCATAAGCATGAATAGAAACAGGTGAAAACTGTTACTTTTGTGTATAAACCATAAGAAAATTCGCTGTTATCATTTTTACCTATTATTGATTTGCGTGATGTCAAAGCAATGAAGCTTTGTCCGTAGAAATGTCAAAAGTTTCGGACAAAAACCTTTTTCCAGCTTCTATTTGTTATTGTTATATAGATATTGCATGTAGTTGAGTGTAACATTGAAAATTTTCACCCAAGAAAAACATTGTTGACTGAGGTGCAGCCGAAGTTGACAATGGTTTTCGAGAGGTGAAAATTTTCAATGTTACACTCAACTACTTGCAGTATTAATTATATTATACTGAATGTTTTATACAAATACATATAACAGTGAACAGTGCGCGCATAAATTCTGCGCAGTCGCTATTTTTTTGGAATATCACCCGTCGTCAAGCACTGTTGACTGCTGGAGGGCGTGGATTCATTATTCAGCGGCTAATAGTATTTTTTAACAAATGTTTCTTGACCAATCAGATTCAACTAATTTACATGAAAGCATAATATCACATAATAATGACCTCCATTTTAACTTTATCCAATTGTCTAAAAGAACAATATTGTAAATGTGACCATTTTATCAAAATGATAAGATACATGTACTATAGTTGTTGATCTGGAAAAGTCGTCCCATCCTGACGGTTATCTTATATTTCCTAAGACTACAGAATCTGGATGTACTGGGTCGAGCTTACCAGAACGGCGTCTGTAACCAGCAGTATAACTGTGGAGTGGACACAGCCACAGGGGCAGCCAGCTTCGTGGCCACGGCCCACGAGATCGGACACCTGTAAATATCTCAACCTATATTTAATATCATCTTTGAAATTAAAAAAAAATTATGAAGAATATAACCCACTTGTTTCCTGAACAGTGAGAAATGAATATTCTTCAAATTGAGTATAATTTGAAAGGGGCTGAAAGTGTCTAAATCTTCAACAAACAAATTTACAAAAGAGCACAGAGTATGAAATGAACCTCTTCAAGAGAATAAGTCTTCGATTGCGCATATCAGCTCTTTTCTGGCACGTCATGATTTGGGTTTCTTTTGATGTCAGAAATAGTCTGTGAAGAAGTGGAATTATTGATGAACGCACAAATGAGCAATAAAAAGTGGATCATAAAATTTCAGTGCTTAAAAGGTGCTTCCTTTGTCTTTGTTTTAATGACTGTATCCATTTTTTATTTTTAAAAAAATATGTTATATTCATCCATACTCTTTATGCATTCGATATATCATTTACAAAAGCCTGAAAAAAACTTTTAAGCTTTCGATTGCATGATAATACTTCCTTGTTTGAAGAAAATTCTATTAAATTAAGTCATGATACAACTGAAGCAATCTTTTTATACGCCCGTCTTAAGACGGGACGTATTATGTTATAGGCTTCATGTCCGTCCGTCCGTCTGTCCGTCTGTCCGTCTGTCCATTCTTTTCCGGCTCATAACTTCAATACTATTAGGCCTAGGATTATCAAACTTTGTCAACTGATACTTCTTGGGTAGACGGTGTGTCGCGCACCAAAAGTAGGTCGCTCTGACCTTTAATAAAGATGCTATGGCCAAATATGGAAAAATCCTGTCCGGCTCATAACTAGAAAACTATTAGACCTAGAGCTATCAAACTTGGCAAAAGTATACATCTTAGGTAGAAGGTGTGTCGCGACCTATTTCAAGGTCACTGTGACCTTTAATTTTAGTGAAATTTTTTTAAAAAACTAAGTTTTTTAAATTTTAAATTTCATAATCCTAAAAATGTAAAAAATAGAGTTGTATCCTTATTAAAAAGTTTAAAATCAAGTAAAAACTTGTTTTTTCATCATATACTTTACAGCAATCTTAAACAAATTTCATGTTAATGAGAGGAATTCAGTTTGTCCCATGGGCTTAATTATCAAGCACTGGTCAGGAAGAATTTTGATAGCAGAAAGTTGCATGTCAAATTAGAGAGAAATTAATGAGTTTAGTGTGAGGAGGTAACTAGTAGAGCATTGGTGTTATCCCTTGGGTATTGGGCAAATGGACAGCCAGCCTAACTGTTAGATTAAAAATAGCTCTTGTTGGCTAAGCCTAAGTTTTAAAATGAATTTGATGAAAAGTAATTAAAACTTATTTGATATTGCATAATAAACTAATAATCTGATATTATATAATATTAATTAATTAGAAACTAATTTTGTGGGGTGGGGTTGAATCAGCATGCCTACTTGACCATATGAATTAAATTTAAAACCTGTCTGGCATTAAATCTAAAAAGAAATCATGGAGTATTTTATATGTTTTAAAAGTGTTTTAGGATAAAAAGTGCAGATCCATTAATATTTAGGGAGTAATGAGTAGACAAGCATCCAGTCAAAGATTAATTAATGAGTTCAATGTAGGAAGGCTATCTGATCAAGCGCTGCCTTATCTGTATCCTTTGGGGATTAGACAGAAGAACTGCTGGTCAGTTTATAGAATATGTCATTTGATGGCCAGCCTTTCTTTTCAAAATTAATTTGGCATAGATTAAGTTGTTAAGACTAATTTGATATTGTTTATTATGATGGCCGGCATTTGACAAAGTCTAACACAAACAGTTGTATAGAAATCTGTCAGTTATGTAATATTTGTTATAATTATGCCTACAGCACAGGGGATGGATAAAGAAATATTTTTTTTTAAAATGGAAAAATCATGGAAATCTTAGAATCAAGGTTGAAGTGATTTTCTTGCAGTCTAAACTGTTAAAGATAATTGTGTAATATTTTGACGGGCATATCATGCTGTGGCGTGGCACTTTATTATGCCCCTGTTATTGTTCCATCAGGAAATACAAGGTAGGTCAAGAAACATGAAAACTGGGTGAGGGAATATTTTATTAGGATCTAGTAGGGCTGTGTATTGAGCCAAAATTTTCGATACGATACGATACAATATTTTTTTAAGCGATATGCGATATATTGGATTCTAAAACAAGTCCATCAGAAAAGGCTTATAAACCATTTTAATGCAAAAATTTCATAGCAATTAAGTGTTTTATTACCCATTTTAAAGTTCTTGTCTTATTGACATTACCAAAAACACTAAAAAACTTTTAATGACAGTAAATTCAACATGTTCAAATAAAATTCTCTTTGTATTTTGTAACAATTATAATAACTGTGTTATTTCCTTAAAAATTATATAATTATTGAACAGTTTTATTTCAAAAAAGTGAAATATAATCTTTTGTGATTGATATTTCCATCTTTTTAACAGAATTAGAAGAAAAAATGTCTGTCCGATACGTATTGGAAGTTATTTTTCGATAAGATATTTTTCTTGAATATCGATATATTGATACAGCCCTAGGATCTAGAGCATGCCTAGGGGCAAATCATATTAGTAGTCATGTATGTATATTATTTTATATTTGTTTTTACACATTTATATGTATCTTATGTATGTGCTAGAAATGAGTGTACGTCCTCTAATATACGTCATGTATTCATGTTTCATTTTCTCCCCTGCAAAAGTGTTTTCCTTTTTGTGCTCTTTGTCAAAGAGAAACCTTTAAAAAAATCTTTTCTCCAAAAGGATAAATTGTACTATCATATACAAGAGGGAGGGATTTTTTTTCTTGATTTTTGTGGTGTCAACACAACCATTTTGCAACCAGCATAAAAAGTATTCACTGTGTCACAAGATCGAGATGCATACAAATTGTTTCCTTGAGGTATTCCGATACTCAGCTTCTGAAAATTAGGAGTTGAGTAATTGAAAATATTCATAAAAATCCCCAGGAATTCTCAAGGTAGTGTAGTATTTACCAATTGTAATTCTTCTACTTTCATCATAACAGTTAATCATATGATGTAGTTAAAGTTATCAAATCTTGAACATTATTAGTATGAAAAAGCCAGTCAGCATTTGACTGATAAGTTGTATTTGCTGACAAGGTCATTGTATCGACCATAGAACTTACAAAATGATGACTTTAAACGAGACTGCTGATTTTATTGTTTCATAAACTTGTTTGTCAATAACTAGCCACGTTTTAGAAATATTTCATGTTTAGAACATGTTCTTGTTATCGAATCAAGTGAGAGATATGAACCCCGTATGCAGGTTATAAAGGTACGTTGCTACAAAAGTGAGGGAAGACACCTGTCAGATGTTTTGATTTAATAGCTCTTAATTTTATCGGGCTTACCTAGCCATTGTTTATTGCAGCCCGGAGGACAGGACTGCTCTATACATATATGTTTAAGTGTTGGTGTATGGTGATTGGGGTGGGAGAAGTTATTCAGAATTAAAGGTTTTCTAAACATTGAAAATATTGTTAATCAGAATGTTCTTTCCCTTTCTAAATTACGAGATACATAATATATTTACTTCTATAAAATGAATATGTAAAAATAAATATGTTTTACATGTTTAATATATAAAGTTGCTTATCATATACTATCGAAAAAACGACAGATCCCTTTTTTTAGAATATCGAATTTTACTTCTCGCATAAAAACGCACTCTGCATAGTTCCTGTTTTATATTCTAAAATTGAAAATTAATACATTTTTGAATATAGGTGATACATGTGTCTAACTTCAATTTATATTTTATGCAGCCAACATTTACATGAGGATTTGATCAAGTTTAAAATGGTATCGTTTTTGTTTGATTTTTATCCGACTGTAAGTTTTCAAGATACTCGCGACTATCGTCGCCATCAATTAGACGCATGCCGTTTCACACATACCAAAGCGGTTTGATGATCAAGACTCGTTTACATTGCTTACTTTATATATTTCCCGGGCGACAATTGATGGTGACATCAATGTTTACTTGTATGTTTTTGTTTTAATCATCGGGTGTTGGTGCTCTCGTGTAGTATACCGGGTATTGTAATCATGTTTAGGAGATAATTTCTTTGACATGACCATGATTAAATGAACTAGTGGAACCACTAGTTGGAGTAAACTAGATGTTCTGCAAACATCATTCTGCTCACCATTTCTTAAGGATGTAATAAGTTAAATCGAAAAATGTTCAAAACCCATAATTAATTGGTATACTTTAACTTGGTTTCTCCAGTTAAGTAGTTAATTGTTATTGTGGGTATTTATTGAAGAATATTTTTCAAACTCAACTGAACTGGAAACAAAAAAAAAAACAAAAAAAAAAAAACCAATCATAATCATTAATGTATAAAAATATTTTTTAAAAAAATGTCATCAGAATTATTAACATATTATGGGTATATACATGTACATATATTCTAATAGTAGAACAGCTGGACCTTTGTTTAAGGTCCGTAATATTTGTTCCCTTGCACATTTATCATCCTATATCATATTTGTTTACCATCCAACTATCATTTAGTTGTCTGGAAATCCACTTGATATTGCGCCTAAAAGCTGAACGGTTGTTATCCTCAAAGCTTGGATGGAGGCATCATATAAAATGTATTTAGCATGAATAACGGTAGAAATTTTAGTTGCTGATTTGCCATTAGAAAAATCTGTGAATTTCTCTTGATTAAAAAAGTAGATATATTTTAATCAAAGTCTTTCAAAAATACATCCCTCTGAAGATTATGATGTTGTTATGTCTTCTAAAAGAAGTTGAGATAATTTATGGTCAGTCACAGTGGTCCAGTTTTCAAAAAGTATTCAAAAATTGGTTTCTAAAAAATGCATTCTTGGATATTTTTTTAGGTCTATGTGATTGATGATCATTTATTTTCAAATTAACATTTCAAGATTTAATGTCGTACAGTATGGGTATGAGTAAGTGACTCGAATTACTGATAACTCCGATAAGAAAAAAAAAAAAACGACTCCTGATTACATGACTCAGATCGAGGATGTTCCGGAAGTGACGTAGGAGTAATGGGTGGGTACGGAACAGGTTGGAGCACCTGCAGTAAGAACGACATGAATACACTATTACAGTAAGTGACTCGAATTACTGATGACTCTGATAAGATAAAAAAAAAGACTCCTGATGGTGTAAATATCTATTTTTTCTTGATAATTTTTCTCAAGTTGAAGCGTCTTTTGTCCAGTTGGCTCCGCAAGTTCAGCTCTGATTATTTGTATTTAACTTTTAGAATTCATTTCTTTTCGAAAATGATAACTTTTTATATAAGTGAGCAGAGGGGTTTTGAACTCTTTAAAAATAGAAATAAAACCATCTGCACCTCTCGTTTTCTTAGGTCAGGAAGTAAATCCTGTTTATGGGAAGAAAATATTCCCGCCAAAGATATCCAAACGAACATAGCAGACGTCACTCTCAATCCCATCATTCCAGGTATTCCATCTGCCTCTTTCATGTGTGATTGACAACATTAATTAGAAATCAGTGGTCTGTATGGTTTTCTCTTTTTCAGGCCAGATGTATTCACCAGATCAGATCTGTGAGTTCAAGTACGGCAGTGGATTTCGTTTTAGGAAATATCCAAAGCTTGGTGTACGTTCATTATTTAAAATATGATGTATACCTTTGATTCCGTCTTTTTATGTTACTTTCTTCTTACTGTCAGTACATACTTGTTAACATTTTTATTCTGTAGGTTTGTCCTCAGTACATACTTGTTAACGTTTCTATTCTATAGGTTTGTCTCCAATATTCTTGTGCCAATCATAATTACCAGCAAAGTCGCTACGGACAGATGTTCAAAGAAACCACTTCTATTTATGGCATGTACTGTGATACAAATAAAGTAAGTGTAGATTTTCACAGTTTACAAAGGCTTTTAAACAACAGATTTGGTTGGATTGAGGCAGTATGAATAAATTTTTTGAAGATTTGCTTTAAAACGGACTGTGCTGACGCCTCAAGTGCCAAACTAAGCAGCCTGGTGAAGCGAGAGGGAGGGTGGAGTCAGTGGGGGGCATGGACAGGGTGTACCAGAACTTGTGGGCGAGGCATCAACTACAGGAAACGGAAGTGCGACAACCCAGCGTGAGTATAACAAATTGGTTTAGACGTCTTATGATGAACGAAGGATTTGCTCTGATATATATTTCTAATTCTTTTTTAGACCTATCAATTTTGAAGGCTGTCCAGGAGATGAATATGATGCTGAAGCTTGTAACAATGCGGTAATAGAAGTTATAAAATAAACTTTGCTATGTTGTCAGATCTTTTGTATCAACATTAAAGGGAAAATTTGAATATTCCTTTTTAACTTTTCTTATGTATCAAATTCTACTGCACGGCATTTCCAGCTAAAACTGACACTCTTTAGACTTGATAAAGTTTGCTGGAGTTGTCCGTGATACAAAATACCTCTTTTGGTGATATGAATAGCTTTCTGTGAACCCCTTTCCGCAGTAAAATTATCTCCGCTAGCCAATGGTTTCTGGTCCGCGTTTCTTCTCAAACAGGATTTGTAAGGAGAATGGCGGATCAGAGACTTTTGTATAAAGAAGATATAAAATCCATAAAGCATCAGTCTCTTTATAATCAGGCCTGTCCCAGTGACAGCTCTGACCAGACAGTTCTGAGGAACCAGCGTGCTGGAGAGACTTGTAAAAGACTGAGGGACAACAATGTCATCAAACCGGACCTGTACAACGAGACGGGGTCAAGATACTCTGATACAGGTAACTATCTGTGTGTTCTATGTAGTATTCTAAAATAGATTAATCTAAATCTAAAATGACTATACGTGACCACAAGCACAGTAAATGTTCCTTTTTAACCAATCACAGCTGATGGTCAGTGTGAGGTGACCTGTGACCCCGCCCCTGGTCACACGATCCCCACGTTTACCAGATTTGGATTTATGCCTGACGGAGTGACCTGTGTTGGGGGATCTAGTGCCTGGGATTTAAACAACTGGCCACGAAACTCAGGGTCCTACTACATGTGTCTGGATGGTTTGTGTCAGGTATAAAACATTAGATAATCCTTGTTTGAATGTAAATAAAGTACTAAGAAAATCAACAAACATAATGTCGTTTACAAACACAGCTCACTAGCTTTTTTTCAAGATTTTGTCCATGGACATTAAAAATGCTTCAATATCTAATACTTCTTACCAATTAAGCTTACAATATGAAAACATTATTAATTGTATAATGAGCTTAGCGAGTTTAAAGTGAAGCACATCTGGCTGATCTGCTATTTTTAAACAAGAAATCGAACACACGAATACAAGTAACTCGCTTATTGTAGCTGACACCTGTTCAGTTGCATCTTGATTATTCAGTTGAAAAGGTATCTTTCATGCTGGGACTTGATTTACTCGTCTTTTTGTTGAAGAGATTTGGTTGTGATGACCGCTTTAATGGAAAAGTTTTTGATGAATGTGGTAAATGTGGGGGAGATAACTCGACCTGCGCAGTAGTGTCCAAAATAGACACCCAGCTACAAAACAGCGGTGAGAGATTGTTCTGTATAAACGGAAGAAAATGATTTATTTAACTGAAGCTTTAATGGCAGATATGAAAACTTTGTTGTTTTGTAGGAGAGCGACGTACACTGGCATTTCTGCCCCAAAGCGCTTTCAATATCCAGTTTTGGTTTACATATGCAGATATGAAAAAGAACTTTTTAGGTTCAGTATTTTTGTAAATCAAACATTACTTTGTTATATCAGAAACAGTTTTTTTGTAATTTTATTCCCAATTATAAATATATTATCTGATGATTTTTACTTTGTTCACATTTCATAGAGGTGTATGACTCGGCCGGAAATGTGATTATCAGTGCCTGGACATATGACACTAGAACGGATCCAGTTCTGTTTGGGGGAACGGAGTGGTATTTTTACTTTTATGACCAGTTCCTCCACGCAAAAGGACCACTTAATGAGTCGTGTGAAATTAAGGTAGCTTTATCTGTGATGGTGTATCACGTGAAACATTCTAATCAATAAACTTGAATATATATTTTGATATTTTGATTTTTAATGTAATTTTGAAAAATAAATCAAACAGTGGAAAGAAGTTAAAATACTCGTCTTTTAGTAATGGAAACAAACCGTATTGTTTAGCTATTTCAGAATGCCGCCAATGACAATGTTGGTGTTAACTTTGTGTATTCGGAATCTAAACCAGGTAATTACAATGTATAGAAGAAATATATGTCATCCTTATCTTTTTATCATTTTGGATAAATTCTAAATATATGGAGGTTAACAAGCATAATATGACATCAAAATGGCAGTGTTGTCTAGACTAACATAATTATTACCTGTTATGCAGTGTCATTTGATTGTGATTTTGAAGTGGATACTTGTGGGTTAAGTTTGACTACTTTTACTCGTGATACATACACCACAACTGCAATATTGGATCCACCATCTGGAAAAGATTTTGGGGGCAAGTTTTTCTTTTCTTATAATAAATTTGATCAGCTGTTGTTGAAAACATCTATGGTCCATGAAAACACCTAACTGTCTGTGTTTCAATTTGTTACAGACCATTTCATTTATATGACCAGCCAAACAGCGGACAGAGAAGGAAAAGTTTTGACCAGCAATATTGCAGGAACGAGTCATACACAATGTTTTGCGTTCAGCTACTATACCAATGACGTAAACTCGAATATCACTATTTCTTGGGAAAAGAAAGGTGGTGATGCTATACGGGAGATTGTAAATCCACAAGTCAACAACTTCGTGTGTGAATCATTCACAGTATCCACCTTAGAAACAGATCGAGTGAGAGCAATATCAATATATGTTTATTAATTTTTTTTTTTGCGGAGATGGGGGTGTGGGTGTTAAATCTCTTTGCAATTAATTATTAATTTACGAAATTCCTTGAACTAAAAAGATGTACATACGACAAATTTGACGATGCTACCTTTAAATTATTTTATCATGTCTGAGAAGTGACGTTTGCCTTTATACAATATTGATCTTAAGAGTCAATGAATACAATATACATGAAGCAGAATTGAATAATTTAGTTACTTTATCTGGTTTAAGACTGATCATCTGTTATTTGTATACAAATCTTTTCTATTCAAAGTTAAACATTGCAACTTATTTATCGTAGATTTTAATAAAGGGAATGACCAAAGGGGCAAATAAAGGTGCCATTATTTTGGATAATATAAAGCTTTTCCCCAATTCTGGAGCATTTTGCAACTCTCAAGGTACGTGAACGTGATGTTTACACATATTCGAAAGCAGTTATAAATCGATTTTTTGAATAAAATGTCACTTTGACTTTCTGTAGATACATGTACAAAAGATGTGTTTCTCACGACCCTAAAACCAGTGGATACCACATCCGGTGCAGCTTCCACCACAGAGTCACCTGGGGGCACTTCCGGTAAATTCAAATAACTTCATAAATCATCTTTAGCATTATGGCATAATGAATTATATATAATTTTACGAACGAAAGAAAAAAAATGAGGAAATTACTTACTGAAAATTTATACTGATATATTTATTTTTCTCAGAAATAAAGATTGCTGGCCTATTTTCTTTGTCTTATGAGCAGATTTATATGACTCATTATCACACGAGTTCAGAAAATCATGTTTTCTCTTCTTTTACCTGAAAGTGAATAGTTTTAAGAGTTTGCATCTCTATTTAATGAAAGGATATACCATATATACGGCTTAAATATTTTTTTTTCTTCAATGAAGATACATTTTTTTAAAAACCATGATTTTCACATCTGTTGTAAAAAGATGAATATACAAAATGGTTACGCTGAAAAATAAATATTGAGATATATGGTATTTCTATTTCCCAACCAGTGAAATAATTTTTCAATTGATAGATTTATGTTGCATCTGAAACAAACATGCTTTTTAAATGCAAATCATATGGAGTAATTTTCAGTAAATAAAGAATACTTTAATTTGTGATGTGTGAATGGCAACAGTGATGCATGTAATACTGCGGAATCACTATTTTCTATGGGGGTTAATTTTCATTGTTTTCGAATGACGAAAATCATTCCCCACGAAAATATGTGATTTTACTATAATATAATTCTTTCAATTCTTTGTTAGGCAAACTAAGGACGATTTGGCTGATTGTTGGAGTCACTGTTGGGTGTCTGTTTGTGGTAATTCTGATCGTTGTTGTTATTGCATGCTGTTATTTCGGTTTTTGGTACGTAACTTTCTGTTTCTGTTTATTTAACCAACCTCTCCTATCTTAAAGTTTCTTTCAATTTTTTAAAATTAAATAACGATTATTTTCAGAATGTATTGTTTGCAGGATTTTAATTTCTTTCTTTTTTTTTACCAAAACTATCTATCTACAGGTATTTTCTTAATCACATATTTCAGTTACAGTGTACATTTATAGTAGCATAACGGTATTTTTTGTTTAAACCTTAATAAATGAGGGTAAATTTATATGATATAGGACAATCCACAGATGTTTTTTAATCTAATCTTTTTATCATTTAATTTTGCATGATTGTAATAAATCTTGCTATGCATGAAGTTTACAATCAAATTATTAATCTGCATTTTACACCATTTTGAACTTTCCATTTAAAGAAAAAATAAATTTGAGCATTTTATTTAATTGTCTTGTGGCATGAAGATGATTACGTACTTGTACGTTATGTCTCTCACTTTCTTACAATTTTAATGATTCTTTGATATATAGAAATAAATGTCTTTATATATAACATCTATCTTTAACCTTTAATGTCTTTTTTAAGGTATAAACAAAAAGGAACACCGGGAACAGGTTACAAGGTATCAGGACATTTTAATGGTTTCCCCAAACAACACAAGAATGGTCAGCTGACTGATGACAAAGACAACATAAAAGTTTATGTCGAGGCTCACCCTGATTATGACGTAGAAAATCATCCTGACTATGATTAATATTGAATTAAGTGAGAAAAATGATCTAGCAAATGTTTTCAGGGCATTATACTTGGTTGGTTTTTTTTTCATGTTTTAATATGTTTTCCTCGATTTATATTTGTAAAACTTGCTTGTACATGCATTCTTGTGAAAGTAATCAGCTTTAAATATTAATTTACGCGATTTATTTAATTTTTTACGTTTATAATGTTTATATTAATGTGCATGCCTCGCTTTGGCAACATGACAAATCTTGATATACTATGTCCATATATCAACATGTTTTTATCACATCAGATGAAGTTTAATTAGATGAAGGGTAGCTTATTTTCAAAAAATATTGAGCGCTACTTTTATAAACGATACAGACATAAATAGATAAAAAACATACAAGTACTCTTAATCCAAGAGAGCCTGTGAATTTCTTCATTTTTAGATTCAGTGAAACAGGTACTATAAACAGACCTCTAAGAGTTTAACATTTTGCTTTTAAAGAAGTATTTACAATGTTATATGAAATTGATCAAACTCACTACCATTTGTCCTTTCTGTAATTTAATATTTCACCTTATCAGTTAAAATCATTGACCAAGAATGTAAAAATAGGATCACTGTTTGACCAAAAAGCTTTAAATTGAATATAGTTTCACTTTCAATTTTAAAATTCAGAATGCAGAGTTTATTTTTTATAAACTTGAACAAAAATCAGTATTTTCATGTTGCATATTGTAAAGATGCGACAATTTTACGATGATATGAGGAAGCAAAAATCTATGGAAACAAAACAAACATATGGAACAGAGCAAACACACACCTCTAAAACATCAGAGGTGGGATCAGTTGCTATGAAAACTTCTTCCCTGTCGACCGAAAGTACACGCTTGTGCATGGTCTGTATATATTGTATAGATGGACCTCTGTTCACTATTGTTTCCTTTTTCATTTTTAATGGGTTTAATTTGTTGTCTTGAGAGACGTCACAATAGCCACGTTGTTTTTTTTACCCGTTGACTTTTGCAACTGTGATAAAGGCTTAACATTGTTAATAATCAATAACATACACAATTTACAAAAAGAAAATGTATACATCATTAATAGCAGTTTTATTTGAATTATGGAGCTTGTTGCCTGACGTCACGGCGTCAGGCAGTATAAGGATTGATATATCCAAGATCCGAAAATGTGCGGCCATATCTAAAGGGCTAGATTTTGTGCAAGCTGATTTACATTCGAATTCTTTACCTGCAGTTTAAAAGAAACAGTTTTCAGAAAAAAGAAACATATTACTGATGCGTAATACTGCAGTGTTTACTTCCTTTAATCTTTTTGCATGGAACAGATTATTCCATATGATTTGCCGTTTCAACATGTCCGTGTATCCTTTTTTCTACATTTCTATACTACTGGATCAGTCCATTTATATTCTACGAAAGGGGTGAATCGCTCTTTTCGCGCCAAATGTCACTAGTGAGCTATCTTCGCGCCTTTTCCTTGTTCTATTGTATGAATGGGTGTGCTAACTTCCATGGAATTAAATAAAGTTTGTCCTTTTAACTTCCTTTTAATGCTTCAGAAATTCTATCTACAAGTTTTATACCATTCTTTAAAACAACATATCGTATACATCAGTATACATGGTAAATGGACATGTAACACTAAAGAAATGATGTTTCTAATTTGTTTACCGATCCCGCGGTTGGTTTATTCCATAAATGGACGAGTCCAATAATAATAAACAACGCAGTTCAAGCCATCGTCTCCAGATGCATGATCTATTATATGTCTTTGTTCAGATGCACACAATAAATAAGAAAGTAGTGAATAATCTTGGGATATTCCTTTCTACAAAGCCTAACTATTGAATTTACTATTTCATTCTCAATATATCATGTATTATATGATAGTGTCATCCCCCACCCCTTTTAAGAAAAAAGTAATGAACTCACATTACTACCGTTTACTTCAGAGGAGAAAATACACTCCAACAAAATGTGTTTTTAATTATATCCATCTTTTAAAATGTTCACAATGCGTGATTTGATAACAGATTTTATAATAGGTGTTACAATGTAACTTGAAATCAATTTAGATCCAAAGGCAGATCACTCCACTTGCAGACCCCCCCCCCCCCCGCCCCCTTCGACTACAAAGTTCTTTAGTATGCAGTGTAGAGATGATATCTCTACAAGTTCAATAAAATCAAGATTTCAATTACATAAGGTTCTCAAAATATAAAGTTAGGATATTTTTTAAACCCACAAAGTATTGCTCAAAAGGGTTATCACTCTTTAGGAAGATAAATTGATTGATTTAGTCAGGCAAGCTTTTTAAAAAGCTGTTACTTGTTAATATTAGAATTCTCTTCCTTTGGTTGATAATTTATAGCAATTTCAGTTGTGAAAAGATACCTCGATAATATATGGTAAAAGTGCAAAAAGATAAAATAAAATTCAGCAAAGAAAGCGGCTTAAATCAGGGAAATATGTATATAATTTTATGTTTACCATTAATTGTAATTTCTCGATAAAACTAGCAAAAAAATTAGAAATGTACTTGAACCTACTTGGTTATTGATTAGTACAGTTAGATTTAATTGTGTAAAGTAATTCCTAGTTCTGATAGGTGTTTGTTGACGGGGAAGAGGGGGTGGGGGGGGGGACAGAATGATTGGAATGGGAAAAAAAGATTAAATCAGTGTAAATTGTTACTAATCAAAACAAAATACTTGTTTTCCGCAAAATAGTTTTATATTCAGATATTTGCCAGTTCTTCCTTACCTTTGTCTTAGTGCAGAAAGGTCAATATTTATGAAACAAGAATACGAAAATAAAAGAACTTCATATTTCTCGTTTATTTTATCATAAAGGTTCTTTGTTAAAATAAAGAGATAATTCATTTCTTTCAAGAAATATGAATTACAACATTTTCACACAAAGACTTTTTAAGATATTACCATTTATGCATGACGGAATTGTAAAAAATACGACAAGAAAAATACTTACATTGTGCTCCATTATATTTTTTCATGCAAGATGAAATGCAATGAATTTGCCTTTATTT
The DNA here is from genome assembly GCF_032062105.1 of Saccostrea cuccullata. Taxonomy (NCBI): domain Eukaryota; kingdom Metazoa; phylum Mollusca; class Bivalvia; order Ostreida; family Ostreidae; genus Saccostrea; species Saccostrea cuccullata. The sequence continues at coordinate 31,171 of NW_026933559.1, read as the reverse complement.
TAATGATACAAGTCAAATAATTTAAATACCTGTTGATTTTAAATGTGATTTGACATTTTTGGTTCTTTTTCGCGCATATTTGGGGTAGAACAGTAATGTCTCAAAATAATTTATTTTTAGCATTTCACACTGTTTTTGCACGTGCTGCTGTGTAAAAATCAGCATATAAAGGTATTGTTTTTTATACTTAAAAATTAAGAGCAATTTGCTATGAAAGAAATAAAAGTTTTGAAAATTTCACACAAAGACTTTTCGGACACAGGTCCCCCCTTACGCTGTTGGTATTGATGAATGAAGAATATGGAGATAACAAGAAATGTTCAAGCTCAAAAGTCCATAAAACAATACAAATCAAGAGCAGAGCAAACTTGGACCTCTAAAACATAAGAGTGAGATCAGATGCCATGGAGGAATGAACATCCACTGCCGACCGGTAACACCCGCCATGTGTTCCTTGTCATGATTTGAAAAATCGTCGACAATTTAGTGTATAAAAACTTCAGTCAATATTTGTCTAATGATGCAGACAAAGTCGTTGTATCAAGCATAATGAACTTACGAAATGATGATGATAGCGAGACTGTTGAAATTCCTGTTTCATCAACTTGTGTGTCAATAACTTTTCTCGTTTTGGAAATATGTTGATTGATAAAATTAAATTTTTGTAGTTATTCTGTGAGCCTTAAAGTATGCGATAGAAAAAAAAAATTGTTGTGCTACCTATGAAAACGCCTTGGGAAAAATATCTGGAAAATTATGGAAATATCATTATTTTAAAAATCATTATAAATTATATTTTAATCACAGGCCAGTTTTTAAAGGTTAATATGCTTGTTTAAAAGTAATGATCAGTAATATGAAAATATAAGCTGGGTGTGTGTTGAGGACCCTTAACTTACAAGTGAAGTTGATGAAGTTAAAGTCTTCATGATTATCATGAAGCTTTGTTTTTAGATTATGATTACGTCTTTTTCTAGTAATTAAATTTCCCAAATATGAAACAGGTGTGTCAGACTCTGTATTATATGTGGTATTCTAAGAGTCACATCAGACACCTGACGGACTAATTTTCTTTCTGGATACATGTACAGTATATATATGTCAAAAGTTTAATTGATACTCTTTGTATCCATTAATTTAACCTAATTTTGACTGTTATTAATGATTTTGAAACTCCAAGTCCAATACTTTTTTCTAGTTATTTGTTTGAAATTTTATCTTAAAGACATTCAAAAGTACCAGACGTATAGTTTCAAAATCGTTTCTAACAGTCGAAATGGGGTTAAATTAATGGTTACAAAGAGTACAAACAAAAGGTTTGAGAAATTTGGAAAGAAATTCTTTTTTGTTTGGTGTCTGATGTAACGCTAAAAATAAAATGGATCACTGTTTACATAGCAATTTAAATGTTTACTCACCCGTTTCAGAAATATGACGGTTGTATGAAAATGAAATCAAATTGTGCATGGCAGGAGTTGTTTACATGCATTGAAATTTAATGTTTTCACCTTATTTGGGGATTTAATAGAATTGAATGGTTTGTGCACCAGTTGTATAAAAGACTAGGGATGTTTAGAGTGATCCCACTCATTCAGTAGTGAATGAGAAGTGAATGAGCAGCAGTGATGAAACTTGAAACCTTACAAAGTTTGCACTTTAAATACCTCTGTAGACTCTGTACGAATTCGTATTGGAAAAAAATCACCGTCGCCAGTCGCCCGATTGTTCTCTGAGCGTTCAATGGTTTGTAAAAATGATTGCAAGAATTTCCAGTTTTAGAAGAGATGCGATTCCTTTTAGATAAACGGAAGTATATGATGATAAATTCTGAAATGCTATGGCCGAGAATTGAGTTCGTGAGTAGAAGGGTATATTTTAACAAGACATAATTTATCTTCTGGTGATGAAATGGTATTCCTTCTTGTATCAAGGCATTTGCTTCTATTGATTTGGATAGAAAATGTAAGTATAACAGGACTTATTTAATACTTACCTGTTATAGTAGTTAAAAATCTATGTAAAACAATACGCTATCAAGTATATTGCATTTATGAATATGTTTACAAAATACCATTTAGTGTATATTCCCTTTTGTTATACATTAATTGAAGAGGTTAGCGAAAGGCGTTTTCTATTTATGAATAACCTCTGAATATATGGGGTAGGGAAAATATTAAAATTATGTCGCATAAATGACATATGCCAAGTGGCCCAGAACATCTTACAAAGGACATTAACATGGTAAAAATATTTAACATTTTTCGATCTTTAGTATTTTTCAATGCTGTATTGGAGTCTAAGCCATACAGGAATACGTTCTATTAATCCCTTCTACCTGGACGGTTAACACAGAACCTGTATCAGGGATCAATACTCTATAGAATCGTCGACGTTTCTGTGGAACTGAAAATGAGGAGATGTATTCAGGTCTTTTGAAATTCGAACAAATTCAACCATGTATTCAAATGTAGACTAAACCACGAAAATTACGTGGGAAAGAAAATTATATATCAGAGATGCATGCACATGTAATTTGTATCCATAAACTGTACATCATTAATAATTTTCATTGTATAAACGTCAATCGAGGGTTTTTTTTGTTGCAAATCTAAGATCATTTTTCTGTCTCGCCGCCTTATAGTTTACCGTAATTCCTTTTATTTGCTTATCTTATTACATTGCACCTGGTAATTGTAATGGCTTGTTTAATAAAGAAATCAATTTTTTTTTTTTTACAAATTAAATGACTAAAAATATTTTTTATACGCTGTAGCTTGCAGTATACAGTATGGTTGGATACATGTGAAATAACTTACCATGATGTTTTATAATTAATTTTGATCACAACTAATAAATATAAGGCTATGCTATATTGAGTGTTTTATCTTTCACAGTGTATATTGCTATTTTATCTAGTTGCACATTTTCTGTAAATGAAGTTTCTACAGATAATTATGCTGTTAGTGTGTTTCTCTTGTAAAACACCCAAATATGAAACATGCATGAGACTGAAATGTCTTTTGTCACTGAATCCATTGTAGGTCTTAACATCCAGTACCCTGAGTGACATTTTAATGTCAAAATTGAAGGATCGTGGACTCCTAGATCTGGAATACACAACGTTTCATAATGATTCTGACCTATTTCGGTAATAAAATATCACAGGTTCTTGTGATAAAATATCACCTAAAAGTACGAAAATATTTATTAAAACCACTGACATAAGTATACGTAATCTTGGTGCAAAAATTTATGGGTTAAAGCAATTCTTTTTTAATAAAAGGGAAAGAGATAAAAGAGATGCAGAGGCAACGCACTCTAAGGAACCGGTTCATGTGGCCTTCACGTATGCTTCAGAGAAGTATAACCTAGAATTGAGCAAATCACAGCCAATTTTGCACCCGTCCGCCGAGATTCTTACCTGGAGGGACGAATCAGCTCTACGGTGGACAGATCCTCACCCAGACTGCTTTCTCACCGGAAGTGTGACGTCACATCAGGGTATAGCCACCATGTCTATCTGTGATAATGTGGTGAGTACATTACTTTGCTTATTATTAAAAGTGGGTGTTTTATAGTGAAGGGACATAGTTTTTTCAAATGAATATGAAATTCATTCTGATGTGTTTTCAATAAAATTGTATTCCAGGTTGGAATTGTTCGAACTGAAAGACTTACACTGTATCTAGAAATTTTACCAGAGTCCACTGCTAACGTTATCAAAGCTATTGTTGGACGTCAGGCAGATGACGTAACTCCTATTTCCTATGAGTCTCTGGCAGGTATGACTGGAACATTTATTAAACTATGATAAAGTTTGGCAGTCCATCAGGTTGACTTTAAAGTATTTATCTAATGAATCAAAAAGACTTTCATAGTGTAACCTGTTGAGGGGTCGTACCTGGTTGATTCCAGGATCTCGGTAAAAATTGATATTTACAATAAATAATTTTCCCCATAAAAATAATTTGATAAAATAATTGGCCTGCAAATATATACAAATATGGCCTTTCCCTTACTTAGGGGGAAATTACACTTGAATGTCGGCCTTATATTTACAAAAAGAAATGAGGTTCACAATTGCACCGGTCAGACACCAGTTATGCCTTATTCAGGCTCGTAGTGTCTGTCACGATGTTAAGTCCTAACCTACTACTAGTGGTCAGCCTCTGACAACAGAGGATACTGAATTGTCCTTATTCAGGGCGTACAGTCATCCAATGCTATCAGAGACTTACACTAAAAAGGTTACTAGGCAAACCTTTGAAGGTTGACTTCCCTCTATGGTCGGCCTCTAAATGGTTAGTCACACACCAATACTAAAATTTATTGTGGCAAGCCTTCGCTGATAGGTAATCCACCTAGTATTGTGAAATAATTGTGGTAAGCCTCAGTAGCACTAGGCCACCAATCCAACTAACCACATCGCCGAAACATGCCTCTTCTCCCGTCAGGCAATTGGACTAAAAGGAACACCACAGCTCAGTGCGCTTGCTTATATAGTGTTGTTTACGATCATGTGATTTGTTTCAGCCAATCACAGATCTTCCGAGGCCGATTTGCATAATTGGAATACACAAACCCATTTACTGTTACATTACCCACGCCTTCGATGACATGCAACCCGCACGTAAACTAAGGAAACTAATACCAAAGATTTTCCCCCCTTTTTTTCAAGCTATACTTTTCTGTGACAACATAACCCCTTTGTGTCAACAGTATCTTCCTTAAAACAGTACATAAAAAAACTTTGATTTTTTAAGCAGAATTATTTGTAAACATAATAATCATGAAGCCAAGTAGGTACGTAATTTTGAAACTCTTTTTGGACGACCATTGCTAGGTTTTTCGTCTTTGAGAACTTTTATCTCTCTCTGTAGGTCTATCACAGCTCTAGTCAAAATGGCAATCGGATCTGACTTCTCAGGTCTTTTTTGTGTAGCCTTCGTGTACGTTGGACTTTCATGCATACGTTAGTCAGCAGCAATGAATGCGTCCAATTTTACGGCATGCTTTACAGCGTCGTTTAAATCTACTGACCAAGCTTGCTTAACTCTTAACCGCATGTCTAAATCCCGTAAGGCATCTATAAATTGTTCTTTAGCAAGCGTTTCCTTCACTTCAACTGGCGCGGTATGGTAAGCTAAATTTGTTAGCCTTCTTATATCTTTTCCCATTCCGGCAATGTTTCTGAAGGTTTCTGTCGCCGCTCACGCAGCTGAGCTCTATACAGCTCCGTCTGATTCGTTATGGAGAACCTCTCCTCCAATGCTCTACATAGTAACCTATACTTGCACTTCTCTCCTAGTCTTTCAGGTAAATAGCCGCGGACACCTTTTGCCTGACCTCTTAGAGATACTGCGAGGTGCATACCCATTTCTGCTCTTGTCCACTTATTAAGGGCAGCACAAAATTCAAAATGCGACTTGAAGTCCAGCCACAATGAACCTGTACTGACCGCTTCTATGTTATTTGTCTTTTGGCGTCTTCTTGTAACATTGTCTGCAAGTATATCATTGAGTACTGGCCGGAGTATCAATGAATGGCGTGCTGGATACTTGCTTTGGCTCGTGGCCTGTCAGTCTATCTTCCTTGAGTGCAAAACTATGCTCGTCATCTTCAAGGAAACTGGTAGTCTTCCTTATGTGTTTAGGTGTTGCACCAGTCCCTTGGTATGACCTATCACCTAATGTGGTACGCTTGCTTTCAGGTATGCCTGAATCATTGGCGTTTGCCTTCTTAACTGTTTCTGACAAGCAGTCTTGTAAGCTCTTTAATTCCTTCTAAACAGCAGCCATCATATTTTACAAAAACAACCCAGCAATAAAGGTATTACAAATATTACAAATTAAAGAAAATCAACCAAAAATCAGAATGTTGAACCGAGATCCCACCAAAGTTTGTAACGTGTTGAGGGGTCGTACCTGGTTGATTCCAGAATCTCGGTAAAAATTGATATTTACAATAAATAATTTTCCCCATAAAAATAATTTGATAAAATAATTGGCCTGCAAATATATACAAATATGGCCCTTCCCTTACTTAGGGGAAAATTACATTGGGGGGTCGGCCTTATGTTTACAAAAAGAAATGAGGTTCACAATTGCACCGGTCAGACACCAGTTATGCCTTATTCAGGCTCGTAGTGTCTGTCACGATGTTAAGTCCTAACCTACTACTAGTGGTCAGCCTCTGACAACAGAGGATACTGAATTGTTTTTATTCAGGACGTAAAAAGGTTACCAGGCAAACCTTTGAAGGTTGACTTTCCTCTATGGTCGGCCTCTAAATGGTTAGTCACACACCAATACTACTAATTTATTGTGGCAAACCTTCGCTGATAGGCAATCCACCTAGTATTGTCAAATAATTGTGGTAAGCCTCAGTAGCACTAGGTCACCCACCCAACTAACCACATCGCCGAAACATGCCTCTTCTCCCGTCTGGGAGTTGGACTAAAACGAACACCACAGCTCAGTGTGCTTGCTTATATAGTGTTGTTTACGGTCATGTGATTTGTTTCAACCAATCAAAGATCCTCAAAGGCCGATTTGCATAATTGGAATACAAAAACCCATTTACTGTTACAATAGATTGAAATGTAAAAGGTGAAAATAACAAACAGTGGACGTTTTCATTTCATTTGTCTTTTATTTCGTTTTCTTGTGGACAAACAGAGTATATGTAACTATTGTTAATAGACGAAACTTCGACGATATACTATAGTATATATCTAATTGTTAATTGAAGGCCACAACAAATGTTTTCTTCTTTTCATGAAAAAGTTTTTGAATAAAATCTGCTTGTTCTAATATTTCGGAAAGCAGTTGACTATAATGTCAAAAAGCCTTCTCTTTAATTATCGAAAAGAATGGTTGCATAAAGTCATGTGATTTAATGCTGTTAATGTTTTAAACTTTAATTTTTTTATTTTTATAAAAGTGAACATTGTTCCTATGTCTAAATTCTTTTCTCACTTCAAATAAACAATTGTAGGAAATCTTATTAAACTTAATGATAGAAGCAGACGTTCGGTGCCGTCACAGAACATAACGATAGAGCTGGCGGTTTACACGGATGCTGCCTTCACGAAAACCATGCTGGTCACAGATTTCTCTCAAAGACTTCAACACATTTTACTCAAGTATTACGCTGTATGTATTACATGTTTATATGTTTCTATTATTAATATGCAATTTCATATCACATTATATATTTCATACTTAGATGTGGTAGGATTTTGAATAAGTTACGTTATGAATAAGGGATTTCCTATGTTAGGGTGAAAGCATAGTCACACAAAAGTTAGACTAATATGCAAAATCTTTGATTATAGGTTCAGATGGAATGGTCAAGGAGTGACAGTTTGGGATTTAACGTTCGACTGTTGTTGAAAAAAGTTCATTTCTTCGAAACAAACCCGGTATGGTTCTTGATCCTTGATTTCTGTTCATTCTAAAAGATTTTAATTTTTATTTTCAACCATATTAGTTTAATGAACTTAAATAAGTATTTTTGGCATTGTATTTCTCTGTAGAAGAAGTAAAGGAAATAATGTAAGGATAGGGCTCAATTTCACAAGGTGTCAATACATTTAATATAAAGATTGCATGATTTTGATATCAGTGAGGACTTCGAAATCTCATAAATTAATTTTAAGACATGGTATAATTCTTCCGCAACTCGACTTGGTGATGTTCTTTCCGGCTTCTGCTTGGGAACATTAAATGGTGGCTTGTACGACATTCGTTATATGCATGTAGGGTAAGATTATCTGCTTAGACTTAATAAACCATATATATTCTGGAAGAATTACATTTATTTCAAATGAAAGAGAACCAAAAATGAAGGAAGGTGATTTCTTCTGACTATTTTAACAGTTTGTCAGGTTTAGATATTTTGACAGTTTGTCAGATTTGGATGTCACTGGCCGAGCTTACCAGAACTCTGTATGTAACCAGAGGTACAGCTGTGGTGTGGATACGTCAACAGGGGCCGCCAGCTTCGCGGCTACCGCTCACGAGATCGGACACTTGTAATTATGTCATAAATATCATAATATCAAATATATAAACAATTTGAAATTATTCTCTTCTGAAATGTAAAATCTGAATAGGAAGAGTCTTTTCTTTTCTTTTTAGATTGTTTTATTCGTGTTTTAAATTGATTTGATACAGAATGGGAATGTACCACGATGCTGATCGCGGATGCAGCGGAAATGACGTAGGGTTAATGGGAGGATATGGCACTGGTTGGAGCAGCTGCAGTAAATTTGACATGGCCAGACTGTTAAAGTACGTTAACAACCAAATGAAACTCCTCATTCTTTAATCCATGTGCAGTGTATGATTCTCTTTCTGAGCTTTGAGAACAAAGTCTGAAGAACTATTTATTTAACATGAATTAATTCTAGAAATCACCTTCAGTTTAATTTATATTTTATCATTTCTTTTTCAAGTTCAGTTAATAAAGATTGTTTATGGGAAGAAAATATTCCGCCAGAGGAAGTCCCACAGAATATAGTAAATCAAAGTCTGGTTCCAGCCATACCAGGTAGCTCGGTCACTGTCTTTCAAAACATTTTAAGACCAGACTTGGATTCCTAATTGCTCCACAAAATCATATTTTGGATTACTTTTAGTCACAACAACTTAATATTTATGGAATTATTTTCACTTTTTTAATCCAATATTTTTTTTTAATAGGACAGAGGTATTCCCCTGATCAAGTCTGTGAACTTAAGTACGGTGCTGGTCATCGTTTTCGTAGATTTCCAAAACTTGGGGTATGAGCTAAATTCGATATTATTTTAGAATTTTCCATTCATTGATTTCTTTTACCTTGGTAAACTGTAATTTTGATTACCTTTTCTTAAATGTAGGTCTGTCTCATGTTCAGCTGTGCCAATCACAACCGCCTCCAAGTCAATTATGGTCAAATGTTCAAAGAAACTACCTCTATATTTGGAATGTATTGTGAGGAAAATAAGGTACCATCAAGCCATTTAAAAAGAATAGATTGATTAAAGTGATATATTTTTATATCAAGATATGTTAATATTTCATTAATGTATTTGAAGAAAAACTTAATATTATAGATTTGCCATAGGACGGACTGTGCTGACGCCTCAAGTGCCAAACTGAGCAGCCTGGTGAAGCGTGAGGGAGCGTGGAGTCAGTGGGGGTCATGGACAGGGTGTACCAGAACTTGTGGGCGGGGCATCAACTACAGAATAAGGAAGTGCAACAACCCAGCGTGAGTATCTAAGATACAGGTTTTTACAAGTTTATTCTGAATCCTACATAAAATTGAATAATTTAGTCTTAGCTTCTGTATATATGTATGTACCTGTAACCTGAGTCGCACCTCTTTAATCAGGACGCTTGTTTTGTCAACCATATCGTCCAGATTAATGAAGCGTCTGGATAACTGAAACATACTTGGTATAGAAAAACAATGATATTTTCCTTCAAAGTTAGTTGGTCCGGAAAATGAAGGGTTTCAAATAACTAGGATCTACTGTACAAAATTGGATTGAAGAATTCATTTGAAACACTATTTTTTGCAGTCCGATAAACTTTGACGGTTGCGATGGAGATGCGTACGAAGCAGTTACATGTAGCACAAAGGTAACAAAAGAAAATAAGTTCTTTCAAAATTTGAATGGGATGAAATTGTGCAAGACAGTTTTTGTTCCGCCAGAAGAATATTTGAAGTGACCTTCAATTGAAATTGACAATACTGACTTGATAAACTAGTCTGATTTAAGGGAAGTCTTCTATGTATGATTTTAGCCCTGTCCCAGTGACAGCTCTGACCAGACAGTTCTGTGGAACCAGCGTGCTGGGGAAACCTGCAAAAGACTGAGGGACAACAATGTCATAAAACCGGACCTGTACAACGAAACAGGGTCAAGGTACTCCAATACAGGTAACTATCCCTGTGTATGTATTCCTAATTCTTTATTCTATGTGGTATTCTAAAATAGATTAATCTAAATCTAAAATGACTATACGTAACTACAAGCACAGTAAATGTTCCTTTTTAACCAATCACAGCTGATGGTCAGTGTGAGGTGACCTGTGACCCCGCCCCTGGTCACACGATCCCCACGTTTACAAGATTCGGGTTTATGCCTGACGGAGTGACCTGTGTTGGGGGATCTAGTACCTGGGATTTAAACAACTGGCCACGAAACTCAGGATCCTACTACATGTGTCTGGATGGTTTGTGTCAGGTAGATGAAATCTACATTATATATAAGTTGTTTAGGAGTCATAATTACTTTTTACATTTTATACTTTATCGAAAAGCAATTTTTTCCGAAACTTATTGTGAGGTCAATATTGTACATGTATCTTTTTTCTATGATTCTTTCACTCAAATCTGCAAAATTGTTTGAATTTTCCTGCCTCTCTCAAATAACGATATAAAATGATACGCTAATCATTTAGAATAATTTTTTGAAATCATTTTTGCTCGTAGAAATTAGCCACGATTAGCACTGCAATATCATTTGAAAAAAAATCTTTTTAAAAGAAAAATATGGCTGAAAAAATAATATATGTATCCCAAAACAGACAAAATAAAAAAAAAACAAATTTAATGCTCTAAATTTCCGGTATGCAAGTAACAATATATAATACAGTCAATACTCCCTGTATTTATCAGAGGTTTGGTTGTGATGATTGGTTCAATGGAAAGGTTCTGGATGAATGTGGTGTATGTGGTGGAGACAACTCTACATGTGCAGTTACCTCAGGAATTGACATTAAACAACAAGGTCAAGGTAAAGTACCATACAGTTTCAAACATTTTGTGGAATTCTGAAATTATTTTAGAGATTTCAAATACTTTTTCTGTGCTGTTTTATCAGGTGAACGTCGAACTCTGGCCCTTTTACCTGTAGGAACCTACAACATTCAATTCTGGTTCTCATATCTAGATATGAAGCAAAACTTTTTAGGTGAGTATCCATTCAAACATCTATTTTGTATGATGAATTCGATTTGCATATACTCTACAACATACACGTGTGTTCCAGAGTTATATAACACAAATGGAGACGTCATTCTTGCCAGCAGAATATCCAGTTCCTGGAAGTGGGACACAAGAACTGAGCCTGTTGTCTTCGCTAACACGAAGTGGTATTACTACTTCTATGCTCAGTTTCTTTATGCCAAAGGACCACTGACTGAGTCCTGTGAAATAAAGGTACGCATGACATATATACCAAAATAATAAAATTTTCTTTAAATAATATCGACTTATTTAAACTTTATATACTCGTACATTCGAGCTTCAGTTTTCTAGACAATACTAATCACGATTCTTCATTTTCCAGAAGAAATTTTGGCAAAGAGCATTTACTCAATATCTATTATATCTAGTAATTATTTACATTCAGCCTCAGTATTCTGGATGCTTTTTTCTTTGAAATACCAACGTCTTGCTTGTATTTTTAATTTTTAGTGGGTCTAAAATATGATTAAATTAGAAATTGTTCTCATTATTTCAGTTGTATCAACATGGTGAATTTAACAATACTGGTATTTTTTACGCTTATTCGGAACCCCTAATAGGTGAATATATCAACATTAACATTTTCTATATATTAGTATGTCAGAAATACATGGATTTGAATTTACAGCAAAAATATAAAATGTATAAACCTTTTGGGAATCTTTAATTTCCTATAGACTTGTCTATAAAATTCCCTAGACTTGTTACTATTAAAAAAAGACAGTATTTCCCTTGTATTTTTTTCAAAACCAATAAAAATCATTTCAATTTCTCTTTATATATACAAGTTCATAAGTGATTTTACTGTATCACCAGATTCTAGTACCACAACACCGTATGTAACCACCGACTCGTCAACAGATTTACACGTGTCTACACTGGAAACATCCACAAGCGAACCTCTAACAACTGACATTACAGGTTCAAAGATTTTCCCTATATATTGCTTCAGCTGTCTATGAAAGACTGCAATGATTTTTTGTCTTGGCTGTAGAGGAGAAAAGTCATATTGGAGTATTAAAATTTACTGAGTTTTGATAAGGAATTATTTGTTAATCAGATTCAAGTAGCGGAGACAGATCTACAGCCACGTCCGCGGTGACTTCTGTTGCATTGGAAACAACCGAGGGAACAACAGGTAATAATTATAGGGGAAAATGTTTAAATCCCATCAATTTAATATAATCAGACTCATGAAAAAATAAATTAAATATTTAAAATAAATATTTTAAATAAATGAATTTTTTTTTAAAATTTAGGCTTTAGTAGAACATTTACATCCAAGACAACATTCACCCCATCTTTAGAGACTTCAACTCAAGGAGCTACGACTTTACACTCAACAGAAAGTGAAACAGGTCTACTATAATATAATAATATAATAATATAGTAAAATAGTTTCTTGACTTGCAGATGAGAGGGACGTATAAAAAGCGCCAATTTTTCAAAACATTGTTTACCAAACTTACAATGCGATTGGATTGCAGAGCTAAAACTAAATTTTATTCTAAAAATTGAATACACATCAATTATATTGTAAAGAAATGAAAATATTAAATTGCATTACTATATCCAAAATTTTTAATTTTCTTTCAAAAGACCCAAAGGAAAAATATTGGTATAAATTACTTTTCTGCATGCTATGAATAATCTATTTCCAAATTAAATTTCAGTAACTTTTTTTCATATTTTATTTATGTATGTTTTCCATAGTTTCGAGCATTACAAAACATATTGTCACAACAGATTCATCAAAAAATGTGACGTTATCAGTCACATCCTCCTCCACAGACATAACTTCAGACATCACAGGTGACAGAAGTATAAGTATTTAAACTATTATGATCGAAAGAATATCACTATACATTGGAATGACACTTTTTAAACTTATTGCAATGTTAGTTTGTTTTATTTTGGTATTGATAGTGAGGATATATCTACTACATCACAGAGAAACAAACATAAAAGTAATTTTTAAATAAACAGGTTATATTGATTCTCTCATTAACAAAACAGGAGTTAGGGTAATGATTGATGGTTTTACTTAGGTTCCAGTAGTTCATATATATCTACAGGAATACCATCAACAGTTACCTCGACGGTCACAACGGAGATTAAAACAGGTATGTAACGAAATGCCAATCTATTCTATAGGCCTTGTAAACCAAGTGATATCGCCAAGTATTTTATTTCATATTAAGAAAGAAATATGAAACTGTTTTCATGTAAACCTTTTTATTCAGATTCAAGTAGCTTGTCTTCAGTTGCTTTCACCACATCAGTAGAGACTTCGTCTGTGGGTACTACAACCTTAGGGACGACCACGGGTAAAGCAGAGTTTAAATCATTAATGAAATACCTATTCAAACGAATTCAGGATTTGAAATTTAAGGTCAAGATCTAGTAAGTGAAAGATGCCTACAGATTTATCAAATTTGAGAGATAAATTCCTTTAATGATGCGTTACAATTTTAGTTTGGTCAAATAAGGTGTTTCGGGGCATAATTTGTTGGTAAACAAGATGAAAAGCCATATTTTAAACTGTCATTTTCAATGAAAAATTAAGAAAACCAGTCATGAATATGGGACTCTTTTCATATTCGACAATTGAAATGTATCCAGATTGCATACATTTTTTTTTTTAGAAAACGGTAATTTGTATGTTCATGGCCTTTTCTTGAAAAAAATATCAAATTTAATATAGGTATCGGGATTACTTTTCATATGATTTCAAATTGAATGCCATGAAAATACCCTATTTTCTGCATAATTTTGCTAAAGCCGTAAAGAACGGGAAAAAGAAAGTTGAAATTGATTATGATGTCATAATGGATCTAGCATCAAAATTAGTCAAAAGTCATTTACTAGATCTTGACCTTACAAAAAGAATTGTCAACGATGAAAAAAGAATTACTTATAAGCAAATAAGCGAGAAAATGACGATTATGAGACCTCATGTCTCTGTGTACCACTATTAGTCACAAGGGTGCGCAAAAGAAACAACTCTCAGAACTTTCAAAGGTAAAAATTCCATATCAGATTCCATTGGAGAGAAAGCATTCAAAGAGACTTATAAGACCTACCTGGGCTACTTCACTTTGAAAATAGATACTCAACATTCGACCTAATGACGAGTTGTTTTGCAGACATGGTCATTATTTCAACCATACATTTTGCAATATACTGATTTAAAACCAGTTTTTTCATTCTCTTGTTTCATCAACTTATTTATTAGAAGACTGGTCTTTTTAAGAAATTATTCGTAAGTGAAACATGCTTTAAGTTAAGAAACATCAAGGTGAATCTGAAATTTTAAAACCAAAAAAAAATGATTAAAGTCGATGTAAAGCTTTAAATTTCTAAATTATTGTACGAGTACATGTACTTGTAAACATTAAATATAATTTCATCAAAGTAATGTGTGATTCCTTTTTTTCATTTATTCCTAAATTTTTATTTTTTTTGAGAGAATTACTTGTTCAATGATTTTGTCTACAGATGATCTCAGCGATTTGAGAATTATCGGAATTATCATCGGAAGTGTTTCCATAGTGTGCGTTGCATTGATTGCTATAGCAATAGGCTGCCATCGCAATGGTTCCTGGTGTGTATTTAATAAATTTATATTTAAAAAAAAAATGAATAAACAGTCCGCTCATGTATCTCATTACAATAACAATTATTCATCCTTTCACAAATTTAACTGTTTTAAAAGTAGTTTGATTGATGAGCGGATCAAAGTTTGTTGTTAACTTTTTAGGTGGAGGAAATACAAAATTTACATGATAAATTATATTTTGCATTTTTCTCCGACTGGTAAATTCAAATTTTACATGATAAGATATCAAAAGCATGTAATTTTTAGACTGAACATACTAATGAATTATTCTGATTTGTTTGCAGACCTAAAAAAAGAAAAGTCAATCATCTCATTTCTTCACAGAAATTGAATACCGTAAATCTGGAAATTTTTCGTCGATTTTATTTTGCGAATCTGGGTCAAAATGCTGTTAATTAATTTTTACGTTTCAAAATTTTGCGAATGACCACTACTTTGTTTACTTTTTCTTGTTGTTGAATTATTTTTAAGAAAAATATTTTTGTGAATGCAATGAACTCGTAAATTTGCTAAAAAAAAATTATCTACAGCAAAAAATTCCAGATTTACGGTAGTGTAGATATTTTCATTTCGCTGCATCATGTTAATGCATATTAAATTTTATTTTGCGATTTGCAATCCAATAAAAGTATCCTTAAAAAGATTTAATTAAAAAAAAAAGAATTTACCGTTGATGAATAAAATCTTTGATAAGATATTCTTTTTCCTCTCTGTAGGTTTAAACCAGATGGGAAGCGCCGGGAAATATACAGAGTATCTGGGAATTTTGACGGATCATCCAAACCCCTCAGTCGGGATTCTTACCGAGATTACACTGACGTTTAGTTGTACTTAGAACAATTCTTATTCATAATTAATTATAATCCTTTTGATAATATGTTTACAAGAAGTTTTACAATTATTCTATTTGTTTTTTATATGCATTTTTCATATGTTACTTTTTTATTCAATGATTTGTTGCTCAACATGTAATTAAACAAATGGTTTGTTTTATTTAGAGATTTTTTTAAATAAAAGAAATATACAAACTATTTATATTTTCAAGACAAGGAAACGTATGTTTTCAGTTTCTCGCCTTCTCTCTAAATTGTCCTCGTACTTTTATTTTACTTGGAAAATAATATTGTGAGACAGAAACAACAAATAAATAGAAAGGTACATGTATTATTATTTTACAATTTAACCACATGCACCTGCCTTACCACTT
Source organism: Saccostrea cuccullata (assembly GCF_032062105.1). NCBI lineage: Eukaryota > Metazoa > Mollusca > Bivalvia > Ostreida > Ostreidae > Saccostrea > Saccostrea cuccullata. The sequence continues at coordinate 15,323 of NW_026933559.1, read as the reverse complement.
TACATATTGATTTTATAAGCATGATTTTATTTTAATGTCAAACATCTTTTCAATGTCATTTCTCACTTTAAGAATGTTCATCTGAAAGAGATTTGTCGATAGATTTTAAACGAATCATCATGCAAAGTCTTTTTACGTGAAGTTCTTATATTCATTAGCTTGTTTGATTGTGTTGAGAGACATTTGAATACATAGGCACAGACGTAGGAATTTAAATCATAGCAGTCCTTAGTTGCCCGTCGGTTCAATGATTTCCAAATAATTCAGACCTCTGAGAAGAATGTTTTAAATTCAGAACTGGGATTTACTTCCTCGATGAAGTGAAACTCTGCCATGAAAACTGACCGTCGTTCCCAACTGTTGTACATTCTTTCTCTTGTTCTGTCGACGAAAGGTAAGGGGAAGTTAAATTTTGTGAGTTTTAACACTTCAAAGTACTCAAACTATAATATGTAATTTGAATTCCAGCAAAAATAGGTTGGTTTTACCGCAATGGTATTACCTTTAACAATTTATTACTCGTCACTTTTTGTCATTCTCGATAGCAAATGGTTTCTTATAAGCTACTCTCTTCACAAACCCATGGTCTCTAAATGGTGCTCTCAAAAGTCGGTAGATTTTTCTCAAATATGATTGGAATTTATTGATAACGTACGACCATCTAGAAATTGCTTATCCTCTTAAGATGGTGTGCTCATCAGGATTGTATATATAGATTTGCACAAAAATAAAAATAAATGTTGCTCTATATCTGTTTGTTAATTTGTCTTTAAATACAATTGTTATTAATTGTGCTTATAATTTATGTCTTGCTGACGCAATATTTGTTTGGGTAATATTTGAGATGTGACGTAAACAATCCCGACTTTTGAAAGCACTATTGGAAGAGGGTGCCAGACCAGAAACCTGTGACTATAGTAGAGATGCTCTATGTGGACAGATTATCATTTTACACTAGAGGTTAATCCGTCTTTTTAGGAAATATCTTCACAAGCTGTGATTTTGAGGACGGGTTTTGTGGTTGGACAAATAAGAACTGGAACAGATCAGAGTACAGTTCTCTATTAAAATCATCAGGACCGGAGAGAGCCCACACAGGGAGTATGCCAACTTTTGCATATATTATTTATCTGTATGCTTTAACAGAATAAAATGTGGTCTTTAACCTTAGTAAATTATAAGCAAAAGAAAAACATTAAAAGAGCTGATTTTTAAAATTTTATTTACACCAGGATATTATATTTATTCGTTCGGAAAGGAGATCGGATATAATGCCACAGCCACACTGGAGATTGGTAACATTACAGGAGCAAAAACGTACTGTCTGTTGTTTAATTATCACATGAAGGGTGCACATATTGAGAAACTGGAGGTGAAATGGAAAGATTCTTTAGGAGTAATCTGGAAAGTTGAGAAAGAACAAGGACAAAAGTGGAACTGTGCCGCAGTTAATGTAACCTCAAAAGAAAAAGGCAGCGTAAGATTTAATTGCTTATCAATTACATTAAAATAAAATATATTATAATCAGAACATGTGAAATAGTGTACTTGTGTTTTGAAATAGGGATAAAAATTATATATTTTTTTGTCCTCCTCTTTTCTTTTGTGTATATCAATTGGAACTTTTTTTTTCTCAGAATGTATTAAATTGAGACACTTTTGAAATAAGTGAATGAGTAACCATTAAACAGTATCTTTTAATTTTATTACTGTTTTGACATTATTTGAAAAAATGGCCTTTGTTTGAGGAAGCATTTCTGGTCCACAAATTTTGAATACTGACACTCAGTGTGATAACATTATTGTAGATCCTATTTCTCGGTACAACAGGTAGAACAGACAGTTCTCTGGCGGACATCATAGGACTGGATAATATTAAACTCGTCTTCCCGACAGGAAACTTCTGCAACCAGCAAGGTAGATAAGACCTTTTTTAACATTAAAAATAAGTTAACAAAATCTTCACAATTGCATTTGTTCAATTTAATTTCTCCTCAACATAAGCCTAAAACAGTCATATTACAACTAGATTAGTATTTATAATTACAGATCTATACTAAGAAACTGAAAAGAAGTTTAATTTTCGTCTAGAATTTCTTCAATATTGCCACATAAAGATTCTTACCTTTAAATGTAAAGCCTCTTCATTTATAATACAAATAGGTTGTGATTCACCTTTTACTCCCGGGCCAACGTCACCCCCTTCATCATCAACGTCATCCCAATCAACTACGTCATCAAAATCTGAAACATCGACGGTCAAGGGCGCCTCGTGGTTTGAGGGTAAAGTAAATGAGATCAAAATACGGATTTGGAAACTTCTTAATGCTTTGTCATTTAGATAAGTATTGTAGATAACGAACAATATTCAATCTGAAAAAAATTATTGAAACAATACATATTTGAAGCAGAACAATGACCGCTAAAAACATCCGAGCTTTGGTCAGATAACATGGAAGAGTAGGCATCCCATGTCGAATGGTCACATCCGCCATTTGTTCTTTGTCATGATACGGAAAACAAAAGAATCAAATATTGTGAAAATGATGGTTACAGTTTCATTTGTGTGCAAGATATCAGTCAACATTTGCCTTCATAATATAGCGTAGTTCTGTTGTTTGATACCATTAAGGTATTTTTCTAGTAATCTATTCAAATATCTAGAAATGAAATAGAATTGTGAACTCAGAGGTATCTTTTATTTTGAGTTCAAAGAATATCAAAATAGCGTAGAAAATGAAGGCTGTCAATGAATAAAGCGTCGTCGATATATATTTATTAAGAACTTTATTCGATAATAACCAATATTTGCCCCCCAAAATCAAACTTGAACGGAGAAATCATATTTAATTATGTTTTTAAACATGGGAATGTATGTTGACTTCAAAACACTGAATATTTTCATTAGCAATGACTTCACGTTTGAAATGACGTCACGAAAATGACGTAAATTTAAAATTTCCATGATTTGTACAGAAAAATGTATATTTTACGTCGATATTTTGAGTAAACTCACCGAGCGCAGATCTGATCAGGCTCAATATTTTGATATTATGTGTAGAATGATAATATCAATGAAATATGTAAAAATTCCTGAGCAAACTTGCGCTCTATAAATTTTAATTCTAAAATTGTTGAAATTTTGTCCATTTTGTCTTCTTTCTAGAAAATGATATCTGAATCGCCAGTTAAACAAGACAAAATAACTTTTAAAAATTCTGTTCCGATGAAAAGTCGTCCGGATACTGAAGCATCCGGATATCTGGCGTCCGGATATCTGAAGGTCCACTGTAATTTAATTCTGGTTGTAACGCTGTATTTGATTGGATAAAAAATTTACTTTATATCGTATAAAATGGGTTGCCTACGTCACAATGACTTGCGTCAAAAACGTATCAATCCGCCAATACGTATCAATATGTTATACGGCATAAACTTGGTTGGAACAGTTCACACTTTTTTTATAAACCGCTTCGCGGTTTATAAAGCGTAAACTGCCCCAACCCAGTTTATACCCTATAAAATGGGTAGCTATTAAATTCATTCCTTAAATAAAATCGAACTAGTTTGTGACGTCATAAAAACAAAAATTGTCAATAAACTACTTTGAAACTATAATATGATCTGTTAATTTATATTTCTCACAAGAGAAATATCAAGTCTTTTTGTTGATGTCATTATTTCCCAAGTTCTATGGTCGATAGAGTGATCTTGTTAGAAAGTGTACCTAAATCCTAAAAGTATAGATGTTAAAAAGATTTTTCAAATAATCATTTTTCAGCAAATTTGGTTTAAAAATGTGAAATTTTCTTGTTTGATGCCCGCTGCCCCACTTAATTTTTATGCCATATAAGGGAGAGACTGATGGAACTAGTAATGACGTTTATAATTTTGAGCTAAATATGTTTAAATCGCCCTAGAAAGTAATATTAAGTGGATCAGTAGATTAAAAAAAAATAATTAAACCGTTAAACAAGCATAATTTCTCTATAATTCATGTGTTAAAAATTTTCTTTTGCTTTTAATTTTAGAAAGCTAGCATAAATATCTTAATTACTGCATTTCTCCAATTTCACGATGCAATGTCTATTTTTAGTAACAATCCTTTCAAAAGGAGGCCCGGTTGATCCCAAAATTTACACAGATCTGGAAAGTACAAATACTTAGTTAAGATTCTGAGAAGTTTCAACGAAATCTGTAGGTCCGTTACTTTTATAGCATGGTATGGATCTTTACCTTAATTCGTATGCAGACAGAAAGTTTCATAATTCTTATATCAGTATTTACATACAAACTGTCTGCGTATTTTTCCGTTGATCCCATCATGACAAAGAAGTACACGTTGGGTTTGACAGGTCGACGGGGTTAGTTTACTCCTCAATGGCGCCTGATCATCTGATGTTTTAGAGATCTGTGTTTGCTCTTCTCCCGATTTGTATGGTTTCAATGGTCTTCTGAGCTTTATATACTGTTCGATATTTCAATATTTCATGTTAAACCGAGTTAATAACCGAGATAATCCTTTTGTTTTAACATTATTGTTTCAGACAATATTCCGTACTTGGTTGGGGTGCCCGCGGCAGTATTACTAGTATCACTTATTCTTATTGGAGTCTGTGTTTTCCAAGCACATCGAAAAAGGAGGTACTTTATTGTTCCTACAAAAATATTTAAATAATAGTTATTTTTTTCAAATTTATAAATGCAAGGAATTATACTTATAATGTGTCGCATACTCGTAGAAAGAGCGAAAGGCAAGGATAATATTGAATTCTGTTCGGTGAGAATGGTGTCAAATTGTTACAGCAACCAAGACATCAAATATTACAATATTATAACGCATTATATAATGTTGACGCTCGCGAAGTATTCATTCTGACTGTCTATATATATTTAGTGCGAAATCCCCACCATCGATTCCGCATCTTACAACACAAGTCGGGATCGGACGAGTGATTGGTCGGAGAGCCAACAGTTACGATGACACCCCAACAGCAGACCGGACTGCGGAGGAAGAGGAGTACGACTACATTCAGGAACCCCCTTATTTGGAGGTTAAACCAGACAATGGTGATCCAAATGTGTACCTGGATATAATAGCAGACGAACAACAGAACACACGCGAAGTCCTACAAAATGGAGTCCAACCTACAAATCATTCTGTTAAATATAAAAATACCGAAAACACCGAAAATGTTTATTTGGAACCTATATCTGATTCAATGAAGTGAAATGTATTTCATAAAAAGGAGTGAAACATTCAACTATAGAAACCTCTTATATTTCTTATTAACCTGGCTTCTCACTCTCCGTCAAATATAAAGTTTCTTAAGAACATCCGCAAGGTACCTTACCTACTGATAATTTTTTCAAGATATTCTAAATTTAAACTTATATCACCATTATATGTTCCAAGACAAAAAATCAGCATGTGTTACAAGGGGTTTTGAAAAGATGTCAAATTATGAAAATTTTTACATTATTCAAAGAAAAGTACAAAAATTACAAAACATAATTTCCAAATTTTTTTTCATCAAAATTTGTTTTAGAAGAGGTGTACAAATCCATATATATAGACGTTAAAGGTATTGCACACAGGTCCTTCATTTAGTGGAACTCTTCAACTCCAGGGAAGATCCCAATAAAGTTCAAACTACTTTGCGTATGACCTTAGTGGTAAGCGATAGGAACTAAGGAAGAGTTGTTTATATGATTGACGAGATCAGTTACAATATGATATGCCTGTCTCATTGTAGAATACATAGAGATATAATGGGTATAATATATCAAGAGAACATTACACGCTAAATCCCATCTCATATTTAATACCAGAGCAAATGGTCTCATGTCAGCACAAGGGTCAGAGACCCGAGTACAGATATGACAAGCAAGACTGACAATCAAGACAGAATCTAGTATTATATATTTAAAGAAATATTCACATTATTATCACGAGATGGTATTCTTATCAATATTTCCTAAATTTTCAATAAATTAATTAAAAATAAATTATACATTGTGTATAAATGAAAAATGATTTGTTTTATTGTAGTATTACCTTTTTGTATTTAATTACAACTCCTCTGATATAACCAATACATATATTTTTTTAATTCGTATTGTAATCTCTTTTAATTCGTGGTTAAACAGGTACTGCCAGTTCATATTTCTGACATTAAATGTATTTGTATTTATACTTACATTTGCTAAAATATTTCTTCAGATGGGCTTCGCAGTTTGCAAAGCGTAAATTGCCCCCAAGTTATGTTATATCGTATAACATAGGGTAAAATGAGCTTCATTCCTTAAATAAATCATGTTAGTTTTATTAGAAATATGATTATACCACGTCCGGTTTCATATGCATTTTTTGCACATGATGTGAGGTTTTGAACCAGTGGTTATCTTGAAATTTTGTGACGTCTCCCTAAATGCATTCCAATGTACTGTAAATTGCAAGACTACACTAATCTAATGACAACTGAACATTATATTTTTCACTTATTTTAATTCATCTCATCGAAGAGTATATAATTGTTAAACCTTATAAATACATGGAACTCAGCTATATGACTACGACTGTGAGATTTGATTCGATGCTTTCAAATGCTTTAATCTAACAATAAAGACTGGGTAAGTATTATTTCCAACAAGTTCAAGCTTGTCACTGTATTAAACGTATAAAAGATACAGAACTGTCACATATTAAAAAAAACAAAGATAGTTCTCTAGTGAATATTTCGGGACTTAACCTCAATAAACTTCTGCCCATTTATTACTTATGATTATTTTATTTGGGTATTGCTGACATATTTATTATAGTCCATTTGTCCACCACAGTTCTCGTAATACTGTAAAGCGAAGCTAATGCACTCTCTGTCCACTTTCGGGACCGTCAGTTCCTTCATCAGCTTCCGGCGGAGAACATCATTGACCGGAAGTGGCGGTGGAGGAAAATACGTCATATTACCTGTAATGCATTATAACTTTCACTATTGTAATCAATGTTTCAAAAAAAAAGTAGTGGCGTTTTAAGAAATTTGCTTTGAGAGAAAAACATCTTACAGTTCTTTATATCTTCTGATATTGTATCTTCATCTTCAGGGGAAGCTGTGAAACAAAAAATTTAATTAAGCAAATAACTCTGTATTCTCCATTCTAATACTTGGCTTTAATACCAAGATTCCAAGAAAGAGCTGAAAAGATTTACCTGTTGTCGGGGTTTCACAAGAACAGTTTCGCATTTTTTCTTCAAGTACCTAAAGTGAGAGAAATAAAACACTTGAAATATTAATCATTTTTGTTTTATTTATATTCAAAATGCATATGTATCAAAGTTATACCTAATTTCTTTCTAAAGAAAAATGGAATAAAGAAAACAAAAGATAAAAAGTTTTTACATAAAATCTTTGATTTTAATACTCACTGCCATGCGATCCAATAGATCTTCAAAAGCTTGAACTATATATAAAATACATTTTTAATGAAGAAATGTTTATATGTATTTAAGTACATGTTCTTGTAGAAAAAAGGAACCATTAACCCCTTAATGTAAGAGTTGTCTGTTATTTAAAATATTTACAATATCAGAAAGTATTAGAGTACTGGTAAATTATTCGGGAAGGTTTGGCTTTTATCTTACCTGTCAGTTCTGGTGGAATGCTTCCTGGTTCACCCTTTGGTCCCATGGGGCCACTTTGTCCCGTCTCCCCCCTCTCCCCCTTTTCCCCAGGAAATCCCTGAGTGCCACGTCTTCCTGGCCTTCCTTCTACCCCCTTGATTCCCGGCTCTCCACGTGGTCCAAGTTTACCTGGTTTACCTCGCTCTCCGCGTGAACCAGGCTCTCCAGGTACACCTTTTGGACCACGTGGACCACGTGGTCCCATGTCGCCCTTTACACCTTTAAACCCACGTGGTCCCATGTCGCCCGGGTAACCGGTTTGACCTCTGTCACCTCTTGGTCCCTTTGGACCAGGTATTCCAGGGGCACCCGTAGCAACATGCACATTTTGGAGATTCTAGTAGAACATGTTGCAATATTTAAATAAAACATTTCCTACTTTTTTAACTACTTCTGTAGTTCTCAAAAAAGTAAAATGAGATCTGTCATCAAAAAATATTTTCAAAAATTGAATAAGTATCAAAATTATCACTTGATATAAGTGATCAAAAAGGCATAAACTGGAAACTTGACCATTAAAACATAAATTCAAAAATGGATCTAACTAATGCAGCAAAATAATGGATCTCTATACGGCATTGTAGTCAAGGTATAGTAAATGGTTGCACAAGAAATTCACCATTGGGCTATTACTTTTTAACTGTCAGACAACATACACACATATTTGTCCCAATGACCAAGTTCTATTAAAACACCGGAAAACAACGATCAATATTATTAACTGCTAGTAAGCTGATCGGGTTTGATTGAAAGTCACCTTTACGTTTGTAATTAAACTACTTGGAGTTTCAAAAAAAATGATGATGCTTAAAGATAGCTTCATTTTATCTCAGTCTCTCACCTTATCTCAAGTTTTCGACTTGTCCTCACTTTTCACTTTTTTCACTCAATTCTTTATCATTTTGTTTTCTTCCCTTTTTGCAACTCTTCACCTTCTATCTACCTTTCACTTTGTCTCAACATCGCAAGTCTCAGCCTCTAACCACAACTAATCTTCACGCAATTTCCTTAATTTTAACCATGTATTAAACTCAAACCTTGTCTCAACCTCTCACCTTGTCTCAACTGCTCATCTTGTCTCAAGATATCAACTTGCCTCAACCTCTCACCCTGTCTCAACCTCTCACCTTGTCTCTACCCCTCATCTTGTCTCAAGATCTCACCTTGTCTCAACGTATCACCTTGTCTCCAACTCTCACCTTGTCTCAACCTCTCACCTAGTCTTAGCCTTTCGACTTGTCTCAACCTCATACCTTGTCTCAACCTCTCACCTTGTCTCAATCCCTCACCTTGTCTCAGTCTCTTAGCTTGTCTCTTACTGGAATCTCACCTTGTCTATAAAATCTCAACTTGTCTGATTTCTTTGCATTAAACATACTTACATCTACTTTTTTCTGAAGCATATAGAATTGTTCGGCTAAAATGAAATAAAAAAGACGTGCACTTACTAGTATATCGATCATATAGGTCTTTGATTAAATTTAAATAAGTCAGTCAACAATTTATTCGTTAATACATGTACAATGCATTATAAAAGCTAGGGGTTTTTTTCTTCTAAGATCCGCACCTGAGATAGAGGTGGAAACTCCAGGGTTACCCTTCGGACCAGGTAATCCCGGGTCTCCTTTTGCTCCTATTTTTCCTGGCAAACCAGGATCGCCGGGTGGTCCTGGGGTCCCCGGGGAACCAGGCATTCCTTTTTCTCCGGGATTCCCCTTTGCACCACGTGGCACTAGTTCCGATGGCCCCGTTATACCGGGTCTACCTTAAATGATACACATTTACAAATTGGTTATAAATAGCTAATACACATATAACGACATTGTGCACGTGATCTGTGCTGTGCTTCTATTTGGCTGGTTACCTTCAGGCCCCGGGTCCCCCTTTTCTCCTTTCACCCCTGGCAGACCAGGCAATCCTCTTGATCCCTCCGGTCCGACTTTTCCTGTCTCCCCAGAAGTACCATTCTTTCCCTTTAGCATGATTGCTTTTGGCAAATGAAGTAAAAAATAAAACACTAATCTAAGAAATCCGGGAAAAAGTGATTCCCTAACAAATTTACTTACGAAATAAAGCCCTCTTGGAAAACAGATATCTCGAACGACACTAAAGCTCTACTGGTTTGTACTTATACCAAACGAAAATAAGAGTGGCACTTGGATTTGACACAGCAATAAATAGAATACTGACCCTTGATTTAGTCTCTTTTTGTGGCCAGATTCATTGCAATCAGACTAAAACTGTAGGAAGAGTAGCCTTTTAAAAGAATTTTACAGAATTTTTTTATTTTAGTAACCGTGACAAAATCATTCAACAAAATTAAAAATCAATACAGACAATTATGTGTAGTCTACTTGTGTGCCAAGTTATACTGAAATCAAATCAAAGCTGTAGGGGGAGTAGCGTTTTGAAAGTTTTTCACAGAAATTTCTATTTTTCGTTTTATGATTATGGGATATACTGTATTATGTATTTAAGTGCAATCTACCTAGGTGCCAAGTTATATTGACATCTACGGAAGCCCTGGAGGGACACTGACTTATTTGTTATGACTTATTTGTTATAACTTGTTTGTTGTGACTTAATTGTTATGAATAATTTGTTGCTAGTTAAAAACGTGTAGCATGGCTTAAAATGATATTTTCAGATCCTCTTTAATTATGGTTTTAATTGATTAATTGTAGTTTAAAATCTAATATAAATGTGACCACTAAATTCTTATCTGTTGATAGATACATTTACTTACTTGTTATGACTTATTTCTTATGACTTACTTGTTGTGACTTATTTATTATGAAGGTTTTGTTGCTAGTGATAACTAAGTATTAAGTAGATACGGATAACGTGGTAGCTTGGCTTACGTTTATTATACCAGAAGTCTCTGTCGAGACTGTAGCTCTACTGGTTTGTACTTATAACAAAGGATGAGAAAAGAAGCCATTGCCATCAGACCACAACTGTAGAAGGAGTAGCTTTTTAAAGGAATTTCATACATTTCTATTTTTAGTAACAATGGCAACACTGTTCATCAAAATCAAAATCCGATGCACTATTTTATGTATCTTAGTGTAGTCTACTTGTGTGCCAAGTTGAATTGAAATCAGACCAAACCTGTAGGAGGAGTGCATTTTAAAGGAATTTCACAGAAAAAATTCTATATTTAGTAACCATGGAAACACCGTTCATCAAAATCAAAATCCGATGCACTATTCTATATATCTTAATGCAGACCACTTGTGTGCCAAGTCATATTGAAATCAGATCAAAATTGTAGGAGGAGTAGCGTTTTAAAGGAATTCACAGAAAATTCTATTTTTAGAAGCATGGCAACACTGTTCATCGAAATAAAAAAATGATGCACTATTTTATCTATCTTTGTGTAGTCTACTTGTGTGCTAAGTTATATTGAAATCAGATCAAAATTGTAGGAGGAGTAACGTTTTAAAGGAATTTCACAGAAAATTCTATTTTTAGTAACCATGGCAACACCGTTCATCAAAATCAAAAACCGATGCACTATTTCATGTATCTTTGTGTAGTCTACTTGTGTGCCAAGTTATATTGAAATCAGATCAAAATTGTAGGAGGAGTAGCGTTTTAAAGGAATTTCACAGAAAATTCTATTTTTAGTAACCATGGCAACACCGTTCATCGAAATCAAAAGCGGATGCACTATTTTATGTATCTTAGTGTAGTCTAATTGTGTGCGAAGTTATATTGAAATCAGATCAAAATTGTAGGAGGAGTAGCATTTTAAGGAGGCTCATTACACCACTTTTTGATGACGTACTACACAAAAAAATAAACCTCCATTGTGTCGACCGGTTTGCTCAGGGGATGAGTTGTATAGGTACCTCTATAATATGACCCTGACCTTTAAAACGCTTTAAAAATAGATGAAACATGCGGTGTTGTAAACAGTGAAAACAAAGTAGCGGATTCATTATGCATAAACCAAGAAGAATTGCTTTTAGGCAGAAACAAAAGAAAGCAACAGTCAAATCTTCGCCAAACAAGTAATGTCAATTTCATAGCCATGCATGCAGTGAACTCTATCAATCACAGACATGGGCGTATGTATGGAGGAAATTCGAGTTAAAATCTACAACCTTGTTGAAATTAAAATTTTATTTAATTGCGCTTTTTACTGTGTTGGTGTTAATTTATACATTTGTTTTATTGATTTAAATGTATACTCTTGCAATTTAAAGCTTTATTCTGAATTTTAGAAGTAATGTTAAACGTTCCATAGTGTTTCGAGTCTTGGCTAATTAGGAAAGATAACTCTTGAAAGTGGACTTTTTATACCAAATATTTTTTAAATTGGATTTTTCATTACGTTTAAACTTTCTTCAGTCAATTTGACACATGTAATTCATTAAAATAATACATTCCTTGTCTCTTCAGAACACATTTTTAAAATGTTTTATGCATAGATTAAAAAGATAATGACATTAATTGTTTTCTAGGATAAAATTATTTTTTCTAATAAAATTATTATTAGGTATTATGAGGTATTTTCACTGTGTGTACTTGTCTTAAGAAGATGCCCATCATTTGACACTGAAAGTTCTGAAATTCTGTGAATAATAAACCTGAAATAAAACATTTAACTGAAATAAAACAAAAACTAAAAAAATCTATAAAAAATATTTATGATATCAATACCCCCATCTGGATATTTGACATCTACATTATAAGTGGTGCTGTATTGAAATCTAAAATAAACTGAGGATGTAATGAGCCACCTTAAAGGAATTTCACAGAAAATTCTATTTTTAGTAACCATGGCAACACCGTTCATCAAAATCAAAAACCGATGCATTATTTTATGTATCTTAGTGTAGTCTACTTGTGTGCCAAGTTATATTGAAATCAGATCATAACTATAAGAGGAGTAGCATTTTAAAGGAATTTCACAGAAAATTCTATTTATAGTAACCATGGCAACACCGTTCAACGAAATCAAAATCCGATGCACTATTTTATGTATCTTAGTGTAGTCTACTTGTATGCCAAGTTGTATTGAAATCAGATCAAAATTGTAGGAGGAGTAGCGTTTAAAAGGAATTTCACAGAAAATTCTATTTTTAGTAACCATGGCAACACCGTTCATCAAAATCAAAAACCGATGCACTATTTTATGTAACTTAGTGTAGTCTACTTGTATGCCAAGTTGTATTGAAATCAGATCATAATTGTAGGAGGAGTAGCATTTTAAAGGGATTTCACAGAAAATTCTATTTTTAGTAACCATGGCAACACCGTTCATCGAAATCAAAATCCGATGCACTATTTTATGTATCTTAGTGTAGTCTACTTGTATGCCAAGTTATATTGAAATCAGATCAAAATTGTAGGAGGAGTAGCGTTTTAAAGGAATTTCACAGAAAATTCTATTTTTAGTAACCATGGCAACACCGTTCATCAAAATCAAAAACCGATGCACTATTTTATGTAACTTAGTGTAGTCTACTTGTATGCCAAGTTGTATTGAAATCAGATCATAATTGTAGGAGGAGTAGCATTTTAAAGGGATTTCACAGAAAATTCTATTTTTAGTAACCATGGCAACACCGTTCATCGAAATCAAAATCCGATGCACTATTTTATGTATCTTAGTGTAGTCTACTTGTATGCCAAGTTATATTGAAATCAGATCAAAATTGTAGGAGGAGTAGCGTTTTAAAGGAATTTCACAGAAAATTCTATTTTTAGTAACCATGGCAACACCGTTCATCAAAATCAAAAACCGATGCACTATTTTATGTAACTTAGTGTAGTCTACTTGTATGCCAAGTTGTATTGAAATCAGATCATAATTGTAGGAGGAGTAGCATTTTAAAGGAATTTCACAGAAAATTCTATTTTTAGTAACCATGGCAACACCGTTCAACGAAATCAAATTCCGATGCACTATTTTATGTATCTTAGTGTAGTCTACTTGTGTGCCAAGTTATATTAAAATCAGACCAAAACTGTAGGAGGAGTAGCGTTTTGAAAAATTGTTTACAGACAGACGGACAGACAGGCAGACAGAAGGACGGACGACGGACACCTTACTATCGCATAAGCTCTTCTGGTCTCTGACCAGTAGAGCTAAAAATGAAATGTTTAGTTCTAATTCAACTATTTTTTGACGAATTGTTGTACACAAACTTGCCTGTATCATATATCATAGGAAAAAGATCGATTTTATAGTTATTTGTGCTTTGAGCTTTCTTTATTTTTGTTATCTCGCGTTTATTTAAACCAAAAACGTGGCGTGAGAGATGGAGGCTACTTGCTGTTTAATAAAAGAAAAGAAAACACCTTTTGCCTTTGAATTAAATACTAACGACAAGACAAAATGTTAGTTATATTCATGCGTTCAATCATTATGGAAACTGGAAATTACAAATAAAAATTAAACTTAAGTAACAACTATTAAGTAACAAGAAATAACATTAAAGCAAATAACAATTAAGTTACTAGTATGACAAAAAATATATATATCAACAGATAACAATTTAGTAGTCACGTTTGTATTAGATATTAAACTACTATTAATCAATTAAAAACCATAGTTAAGGTATAACTTTACTCAGATGACCAAAAAATCCACTGATAAGAATGAAAAACCATCTATTGCACATTGTACACCTATGATTCTTGTGTTAAATTTCAATTTCAAATAAATAGGTCAATGACCTACTTTTCATGCTAGTGGCCCCTGAGTATTTCTAGGGAAATACATGTACCTCAATTTTTCACACTATGACAATTTTTTTCTTTACATACAAAATATTACAAGCAAGTAAACTCTTTAAATAATGAAATATTATAGCAATCGAACAGCATTGCTTCATAAAAAGAAATCATTAGAGTTTAAGACATAAATGTGACAATTATTACAGTCCGAATTCCCTCTGTCTTATTTACATTTTCCCCACATTTTTAATCGAATATGACTGATAAGAACTCTAAATTATTTATAGCCTCAGATTACTTTTCTTGCCCTAATTTTCATGGTATTAATATTATATGGGATCAATGATCCAATTTTTAAGATATGTTGTCTGGAATGGTTTTTAGTACATATATTTTAATTTCTTAATTTCACAGCTTTCAATTATCTGAATTAATTTATGAGCTTTAACGCATATAATATTTGCAATATGATTTTTAAAAGTACCTGTAACCTTTACTTTGTGATTAACATGGCAAGAAATAAAAAAAAATTAACAAAAATAAAAAATTTAAAAACTTAGTCCAAATTTCCTCTGCATTACCATACATTGATTTTTGTTCCTGCATATTTTCTTTAAATGATAAAATATTAAAATTTTTAATTGATTTTGATTTAAAACTTGCTTAATTTATCCATTTAGAACAATTTTTGATTTAACATATTACACTTTATAAAATTTCCTTTCTGTTTTTTGAAACCTGTGTAAACGTCATCCTTAAAATAGATCTAAACATATCATTTTTAGCAAAACTACACGTTTTACATAGCTACATGACGCTTAGTTTTAACTATCAACAAATTATTCATAACAATTAAGTCACAACAAATTAACAAGTTATAACAAATAAGTCATAACAAGTAAGTCAATGTCCCTCCAGGGCTTCCGTAGCGTATATATACATATATTTAACT